>NC_141031.1:22447500-22460000 GCF_052040795.2 Danio rerio | reverse complement strand
TACACTAGGAACAGATGGATTTGATTTTGTGCTCGCGAAACTGTTGACCCAATGAAGCCGTGTTGAGAAAAGGCAAATACGCAGCTGCTATTTAGAGCAAAACATCCAGAAATAAAACGTGACATGCAGTCTAGTCTTGGAAATAATAAAGGTGTGCTTTGTTATTTTCGTGACCTAATGGGATAGTTCATCCAAAAATAAAAATGATGTCATCATTGACTCGTATTCCAAACATATCTGTTTCTTTTTTATGTTAAGCACATAATGCATTTTGAAGAATGTTGGAAAGCCATTGACTCCCATACACACACTAGTGAATGAGCTACTCTCTCATTGGCTGCAAGTAATCTCAGACGTTATTATTTTCAGTCGAAACTCATTTCACAAGGCATGATTTGAATCGCCGACAGCTCCAGATATTTAGCATGCCAAATATCTCACGGGCATCTGCGACTTATCGGCGATTCTCTCAGATAGCGTTTCTGATAGTTTACACTGCTTGATTGATACTCGCATGCACGAGAACCAATTTGCCTGTGATTTCAGGTATTTGTAGCCGATTTTTCAAAACCTGTCGCCGAGTCAAAATCAGGGCTAAAATCATGCAGTCTGATCTCGACATAAACAACGCAACTAGTTACTGATTTGGGGAATAACTCATACTTGTAATGCATTACTTTCAAAAGTAACTTTCCCCAACAAATGCACACAATCAACATGTGTTTGTATAACACAAAGGAATTAAGTTAACGTATACGTTTTTACAAATTTAAGTTGATTTAACATAAAACAATTAAGTTGTCCCCCCAAAAAAATCAATAATTGTGTTGATTCAATCCATTCAATTTAAATAAGTACTTTGAACAGAGCAAATGTCCTTTTTTGAGTGCGTTGTTATGCACTCAAATGCGTTTGAGTGAGTTATGCTAAAACTTATACTACAGAAGGGATACTACAGAAGGGAAATGTGAGGGTCAGCATTTAGTGTGAACTTGAGCTGTGTTTGATAACTCTGATTTTCCTTTTTTATTTCATTCTGTAATCTGTTTATTCATACATTTATGCTATTGTGCTCTGTCTGCCATGTAAACTTAACTTACTTAAAATTAATTGACACAAAAAGATACAACATCCTGAATGTCTATTAGGAGTTGCCAAAGCAGAATGAACCGCCAACTGGGGGTGGCTGGGGGTGTCACTGATGCCACCCTCGCTATTCTGCCGCCCTAGACGCCCTTGTTTGATTGGTTGACTATTGAATAAATGTATTATTATTATTATTATTATTATTATTATTATTATACAGACAAAGATTTTTATTATTATTTATATTACTACTACTATTATTATTATTACCCAGAAGATTTATTTAATGTTTTATTTGGTATATTTAAAAATCACATTTTTTCAAAGTACTTATTTGAAATGAGCTGAAACAACACAATTCTTGATTTTTTTTTTTTTTTTTGTGGGGACAGATTTATTGTTTTATGTTAAATCCAGTTTAATTTGTAAAACCTAAAAGGTTAATTTAATTCCTTCATGTTGTCCCCACACAAATCAATTGTGTGGAACCCAGCATTTTTACAGTGTATAGCAGTAGATGTAACTGGGTTAGTTTATTTTGTTAAACCTCTGATTTGTGTGTATGTGTGAGTGTGTGTGTGAGTGTGTGTGCGTGTGTGTGTGTGTGTGTGTGTGTGTGTGTGTGTGTGTGTGTGTGTGTGTGTGTGTGTGTGTGTGTGTGTGTGTGTGTGTGTGTGTGCACATGAAAATTGTTGTATTTATCCTTTCCTCGTTTTCTTTTATTAAAATATAATTTTGTAAATATTGAAGTATCACAGCTTGTTTACAATAAACACAATAACTTGTTTAGTACTTTTGTGTTCCAGTTTCCTTAGAGTTAAGGACAATAACAATAAGTACAGCTGGCTACATTTTTACACTGTAAAGAATGCAGGATTTCACACAATCCCTTCATGTTGTCGCAAACAAATTGATTATTAATAATAATAATTATAATAATAATTAATAATTGCTTACATTTATATAGCACTTTTCTGGGCACTCAAAGCTCTTTACACAATGAAGGGAATCTCCTCATCCACCACCAGTTAAGTTTAAGATTCAGATTAAGTTAAGATTAAGTTAACTTAATTTTTTTTACTAATTTTAAACAATTAAGTTGTCCCCCTAAAATAATTGTGTTGTTTCAATTCATTTAGTGTAAACAAGCAGAGTGCCTTACTTTTCCCTAAACATAAAAACAAATGATGTAACATCACTATTATAGAAGTGAATGGCTACTGGTTTCAATCATTCTTCACAATATCTTCGTTTGTGCTCAACAGAAAAATAAACTCATAAAGATTTAAAACCACTCGAGGAGGAGTAAATGATGAGTAGATGTTCATTTCTGGGTGAACTAGATTTGCAGGATGAGGAGGGAATAAGGTAAGTTTCTGAACTGCGAACAGCACATTGCTTGTGTCAGATAATCCGAAAACGGTTTATCTGATCTGTGCTGCTACTGGGAAACACTTACCCTTCAGTCCAGCTACAAGAGAGCAGGGTAAGAGGGAACAAACCAGAGTGACATACAGACTCAGAGCATAAAGCAGAAGATAAAGAGAGAATATTCCCTTTACACAGGGAAAACAGTCAGCAGAGCATGAGAGAAGGATCTGACACACGTATTCATACACAAACATATAAACCACTGCCTGAAAGAGGGAGAAAAAGAATGAGGAGATCAAGTTGTAACAAGAATTTAAAATATAGTGAAAGAAGAGCATACTAATAGACAGAAAAGGCAATGAGCAACATAAACAGTGAAAAGAAAACCTAATTTAAAGAATAAAACAATTACTAAAAATAAAAGAACACAGAAAAGCATAATTATGATAGTAAATAGCAAGGAAAAATGAAAGTGACCGAAATAAAGAATAAAACTGAGAACAGATGAGTGAATTAATGCATTAAAGCGGGCAAATATACAGAGTAAACAAGTCATTATCAAATAAAATCAAAATAGAAAATATATAAGTTTACGAAAGAATGAAAGTACCAGTATTACAAAAAGTAAAGAACAAAACAATGTGCGCAGCATAAATGGGTACACCCCTTTTTCAAAATGAATATTTGTATCTATTTCTCAGTGAATATAGGTAAAATATTTTGGTGCATTTGAACTAAACAGATTTATTAAACAGATGTATTTATTAAAATATAATTTGTCACCGAACATCTTTAGAAATACAAAAGACAATACAATTAAATTAGCAAAACATTGAAAAAAATTACAAACTACAAAATTTCAACAACATTTTATATATATATATATTTGTTTCTCAGATTTTTTCTTTTCTTTTATTTCCTTTTTTTTTAATAAAAATTTTTATAAACATAAAATAAAATTCCCTTACATATAAAATTGAGCTGCTAGTTTTTGGATTGTTAATGTGAGTTATTTTGTTAGATAAGCTTCAGGTTTGGCTTCAGTACTGACTAATCAAATGTATATTCACAAATATAATATTGTCAAGCTTATACAGATTAGAAATTATGAATTTAAATGAGAGATTTGTGAGGGGTGTACTTATATATGCTGAGCACTGTAAATAAATAAATAAAGTAAAACAAAACAGTGAAACAAAAATGGTGGAGAGTTGCATTGTTTAAAAGAGAGCAAACCTATCTAGAAAGAAAGTGTAAACAAAAAAATGAAAAAAAAAATCCAATTGTCAATTGCAAAAGCAAGTAAATCCAAATATATAAGTTAACAATCACATGCAAAAACAAGTGAAACTAAAGACTAAATAATAAAACACTGAGTGAACAAAAGCTAATCTACACTAAACGAATAGCAATAGCAATTGAAAAGTGGAACAATTGAGGAAAGAGAGCAGATGAAGAGTGCAATATGCAAAAGTCAGTAAATATGCAGAAGAAAATAAAATGAAGAACAATTTAATAGAAATTAAATTAATTTAAATTAAAGTCCTAAACAAAGAGTAAGGAAAATAGGAGAATGAAAGATTTGTGGGGGAAAAATAACTGGATAATGACTGAAAACAACCAAACAAACAACCAAGCCAAGTAATGGCAAATAAGCAAATAAATAAATAAATAAATAGATGAAAAAACAAACATATAAAGCAAAATCATGTTAAACAAAAAAAAAAAAAAAAACAAGGCAGAGTAAACAAAAGCAGAGTAAAGACAGAAGAGGCATAAATAATGAAAACATGAGGAAAGAACAAGCAAACTAAATGCATAAAAGGGGGGGGGGGCAGTGAAAATACTATGCAGAAGAAAACTTTAAAAAAGTGGAAAAATACATTTGCAAAAGTGAAAATGAAATAGCAAAAGAAAGGGCAGAAATTTTGTGGGGAAAAAACAATTAGACGAGACAAATAAGATAAAAAAAATAATCATCTAAATCGGGTCAAAGATGCAAACAAAAATCAAAATAATAATACAAAAAAGGAAAAATAAGACAAAAAAATAAAAGAAAGTGAAAGTAAAATATATAAATACATATAATAAAACAATAAATAAAGTTAGTACGCAAGTAAGGGGAAAAGAGAAAAGAAATTATAATGAGAAAATTAATCTGAACCAAATCAAAGAATCTGCAAGAATGAAATGTATGTGGGACACAAGGCGGAACAATTGCGACGGGATCAAGCTGTGCAAATGAAAACAGGGAGTGTGATTTTCCTCCAGTTTTACAGTAACACCGGTACAGTAAGCAGGTGTACCCTGTTGAAATGACACTTACAGGACACTAATGAGCATTATAGTCAGACAGCCTACAAACACATTAGTAATGCGCTGTTTCGGGCAGGAAACAATTTAATCAATCTTCTAGAAAGACACCATATATTAGTGTGACTGCAGTGTGTGTGTGTGTGTGTTTATTTTCAGACTTACAGAACTGAGAGATGGGAGCATCAAGCTGCGGTGCCGTTCCTCCTTTGGCGTTGAGTTTCTGCACTTGGGTCGGGGGGACGGGTTTGTGGGACTGGCCCGTGGCTCGATACATCGCCTGAACCCACAGGATCCGATCTTGCTCATCATCGCTGGCGAAGATCACAGTGTCTCCTTCCTTCACAGCATTAAAGAACGTCCGACCGCCATCCAGCCCTGCATTCAACATAGTCAGCATCATTCATACTGTTAATCAAATAAGAGTGAAAGAAAATGTGTTACAAGTTATGAAATGGTAATACCTTACACAGAACCTAACAAAACTTTTTTATTTTATTTTGTCTTAAGGTAATGTTAAAATTTTAACAAGATTTTATTATTATTCATAAAATTTGTATTATGCAACCAATATTGTTATTCAGGCTGTAGAAAATACAAATACACAAATCATACTAGCACATCAGGCAATATTAAAACATATCATATGTGACTTAAGCAGTACAATTACCATATTAATGACCATTAAAATGATCATATTTTTACTTATATTTTTACTTTAACATTAACACTAATGTTAATGCAACACTAAATAAAACTAACTAAGAGTAAACAATAATATTAATTAGAATTATTAAATTATTTATTTATTTATTCATTTATTTATTTATTCATCAGCATGACTATTTAGTGTAATGTTTATCAAAAAGAATAATTCATATTAATAAGGATTTTTATTTATTTATTTGTATATTTATTTATCAACATTCATATTATTTAATATTTATCAATAATACAAATAAAAAATTAATAATAATAATAATAATAATAATAATAATAATAATAATAATAATAATAATAATAAGACTGTTAAAGATTATTTAAGATTTTTATTTATTTATATTTATTTATGCATTATGTAATATTTATCAATAATAATAATAGATAATAAATACAGATTCAGATTATTAAAAATAATTATTTTTTAATTATTTAGCTATTTATTTACTAATAAATTATGTAATATTTATCAATAATCCTAAAAAAAATAAAAATTAGGATTATTAAAATTATTTTCTTTTTAAATATTATTATTTACTATTATTTACTATTATTATTATTACTATCTACTATTATTATTATTATTATTATTATTATTATTTAATATTACATTTATTTTATCAATAAATTATAACGTATTTATCCAAAACAATAATAAATACTGATCAGGATCATTAAAGATTATTTAAATTATTTATTTTTTTATTTACTTATTGTCAAATAAATTATGTAATATGTATCGATAATAATAATAAATAATAAGTAGGATCATTAAATGTAAAAAAAAACATTTTTATTTATTTTTAATGATTTATTTAGTCATTAATAAATTATAAAATATTTATCAATAATAATAATAATAATAATAATAATAATAATAATAATAATAATAATAACAATAATAATAATAATAATAATAATAATAATAATAATAATAATAATAATAATAATAATAATAAATACTGATCAGGACTATTAAAGATTATTTAACATTTTAATTAGTTTTTAACTAATAAATTATGTAATATTTATTGATAATAATAATAAATATTAAATATGATTATAAAATATAAAAAATTATTAATTAATATATTTATTCACTAATAAATTATGTAATATGTATCAATAATAATAATAATAATAATAATAATAATAATAAATAATGATTATGATTATTAAAGATTATTTAAAATATTTATGTATTTATTTATTTATTCATTTACTAATATATTACGTTATATTTATCAATAATAATAATAATAATAATTTTAATAATAATAAATTATAATAAGGATTATTAAAGTTTATTTAGGATTATTATTTATTCATTTATTTATGTATTTATTTACCAATGTATTATGAAATATTTATCAATAATAAATAAATAACAATAAAGTTTATTAAAGATTATTTAAAAATGAATTTATTTATTTATCAATAAATTATGTAATATTTATTAAATAATAAGTAGAAATAATTTGAATTCTTAAAGATTAGGATTTGTAATTATTCATTTATTCATCAACATGTATAAATTGTGTAATATTCATGTTTTTTTGCCACCTCATGTTTCTTTCTTTCTTTCTTTCTTTCTTTCTTTCTTTCTTTCTTTTTCTTTCTTTCTTTTTTTCTTTCTTTCTTTTTCTTTCTTTCTTTCTTTCTTTCTTTCTTTCTTTCTTTCTTTCTTTCTTAAACAGAGACATTTTCATATATTAATTGCTATAGTTTATGCCATGAGGCAATATCTAGGATTCAGTGCCTGATTATAAGTAATTATCAGTGACTCGTATATTCAGTATACAGTGCTTAATTACGACTGGTTATCAGTAATTAATCTATTAACATTTTAGCCAACATGAAAAGCACCACATCCATCATTTTTATTAAATGTAGAAACAATTGCAGGCCAATCACCATTAGACATTCAGTTTTCATAACCCATGTTCACGGTGCATAATGTTTTATGCAAAGACACAGAAGGTTTCAATGAAAGATAATTGATCTTAACCAGTCAATTACTTGTGTTTGTTTAATGCTAATAAAATGAGTCACCTTGAGAGTAAATGAGTATAGATACTAGAAGCACCTGCCACCTGCTGGTACTTCTATACAATCTTTTTACCACATATAGGATAGATACTTTCCATGCAAGATTTTTGATTCTTACACAGCTAAAAGAAAAATTATAGAATGCAGCGAACAATTTTTGTTATGCACAGGTGTGTTTATGATTTATGTAACATTTACAGTAAAGTTCCATTCGTTAACATATTTACTAACAACCATGAACAATACATTTATAACAGAATACACATTTATCTCATCACTGTTAGTTTTTGTCAACGCACATTAATTAAAATCTGGGTTTTAAAGATGCATTAGTAAAAGCTGAACTATTGTTAATTAATTAATGATTAATTGTATTGTTCATTCTTAGTTAAAGTTAGCACTGTGAATACATCAACTAATCAAAATTTGTTGTAAAAGTTGACCATGACTTTAATAATAGCCCAAAGTAATATAAAAATACAGTTTTATATTTTAAGCAGTGAATTAAGTCTTCTTGTCTAGCTAAATGTTGTGAATGTGAATGACAAGAAAAGCCCTGCACATTTAAGTTTCAATTGGCTGTTTAAAGGTGATGTCAGTAGCTATGTTTCCATCCACCAATTTTTTGTGAATATCCTATAAAAACTGCATAACTGATATGCTAAGATGCGCATCACTCTTGAATAAATGCATAAAAAACAAATGCACGCAGCAACTGAATAGGATAAACCTTTTATCGCATAAGAAAAAGGGTGCAAAAATGAAAACACCAAATAAATTCCAGCATTTGAATAAAAAAAAAAATGATGTGATTTTGTTTTAAAGGACATTAATGGACAAACCACATTGTAAAATATCTGAAATGTTGTCTTGGTCATTTTAAAATCCCTTAGCCAATGTCCATCATTAAAGTGGTTGAGTATCATTACCACCCAGAACTGTCAAAACTCCTAACGAAAGGTCTCACACCTCAAGAAGCTACTATACATCTTCATTGCATGTCTTCTGAGTGGCAAGTTGTATATAAAAAAGGCCCACGGTGGCTTCTCCTATGATGATTTTGTTCTCTTTAACTCTTTGAAAGTTTGGATGAAAACAATTCTTTGTTCACAAATGTTTTATGAGCTATTCTAGTTTTGCTTCTAATTTGCATATTTGTATGGAAAATTTGTATTTTGCATTGTATTCATTATGATTGTTGCATTCTGATCGGCTAAGTGACCTGGCTGAGGGTCGGTGTAATCCACAGTGTATCCGTCCAGTTGGAGAAGTTCAACCGGCTCTGCTTTCTTCTCCCTGTAGCTACACATGGCAAAGGTGTACTGGCTCACCTGTGAAAAAAAAATGAGCACAAAATATATTTCTATGAATTTAAATAATGAACCACACTATTTTGAACTGGAAGTGGAGCAATATCCAACCCAGGCTCATAAAAAAAATTTGGTGTCATTTAAGCAAAAACATTTATACGTTGATTCTTGAATGTTTCCTGACAGTGAAATGTCCGAGTGGTACTAAAAAGTGTGTTTTATCAGAAACAGATAGAAGTGACTGTGACAATGCAAATTTGGCAATGAGCACAAGTAAAATAATGCAGGCTCATAATCCACACATAATCAACACATCAGCTAGGAAGGAAATTTTCCATATCTGGCTGATGCCAGTGTTTACACTTCTATTAATTATAGGCTGAACAATCCGATAATATCATGCATCTCTATCAAGCATGTTTCTGACACAAAACTAGGTGGAGACACGTTTTTTTCAACATGCTTGTGTAGAGAGTTCACTGTAATAATGCTTTCATATGATCAACATACTCTATAGGTTTATATTAATTTAAGTGGTCACACCTTGCAATAAGGTTTCGTTAGGTAATGTATTTACTAAGATGGACTAACTATGAATAATACTTGTACAGCATTTATTAATCATAGTTCAACATTTACTAATGCATTATTAAAATCCAAATTCATTAGTTAAAGCATTAGGAATTGACAAACTAACAACCAACCTGGGATTAGAGATCTCAGAAGATAACTGGACTAATGCTCTTCAAGTTATCTGGTCTTGTTCCATTAACTCTAACCTCCAGCTGACCCAATATAAGGTAGTCCATAGACTACACTATTCCTGCACTAAATTGCACTCTATATACCCCTCTGTATCGTCTTTATGTATTAAATGCAAGTACAATGAAGGTACACTGGCTCACATATTTTGATTCTGCCCAAAAATGTCTAAATTTTTGTGTTCTCTTTTTACTCTGAAGTACCAAGGATTGATTTTCCCCCTGACCCTCTTATTTCAATATTAGGCTGGGCTCCTTCCTTTCAAAACTGTAGTTTGAATTAAATCCAGACAGTTCAATAAGGAATAACTATGGCAAAAAAATGGTAATTTTGTTGATGTGGAACAAAGAGAGTATACCTAAAATTGATACATGGCTTACAGAGTTTTGTAATGTATTACACATGGAAAAGATATGACACAACCATGTCACCCTGCAGCCCAAGACCGGTTACTTACTGAAGCTAAGCAGGGGTGAGCCTGGTCAGTACCTGGATGGGAGACCACTAGGGAACAGTAGGTTGCTGTTGGAAGTGGTGATAGTGAGGCCAGCAGGGGGCGCTCAACCTGTGGTCTGTGTGAGTCCTAATGTCCCAGTAAAAGTGAAGGGGACACTTCACTGTCAGTGGGCGCCGTCTTTCGGATGAGACGTTAAACCGAGGTCCTGACTCTCTGTGCTCATTAAAAATCCCATAGCTCTTCTCGTGAAGTAGCAGGGGTGTAACCCCGGTGTCCTGGCCAAAGTCCCTCTATCGGCCCTTACGATCATGGCCTCCCAATCATTCCCTTCCACCGAATTGGTTCTATCATTGTCTCTCCACTCCACCAATAGCTGGTGTGTGGTGAGCGCACTGGCGCCGTTGTCCTGTGGCAGCCGTCACATCATCCAAGTGGATGCTGCACACTGGTGGTGGTGTGGAGAGACCCCTCCTCATGATTGTGAAGCGCTTTGGGTGTGTGGCCATACACAATAAATGCGCTATATAAATACACATTACATTACATATAGGCTGATCTGAATATTTCAGAAACTGCTGATCTACTGGGATTTTCACACACAACCACCTCTAGGGTTTACAGTGAATGGTCCGAAAAAGAAAAAAATACCCAGTGAGCGGTTGATGCCAGAGGTCAGAGGAGAATGGCCAGACTGAATTGAGCTTATAGAAAGGCAACAATAACTTAAATAACCACTTGTTGCAACCGAGGTATACAGAAAAGCATCAAGACGCACAACAACCAAAACTTCAACGCCTTAGCCTTCCCGAGTATTGTTGCTGACATGCCTATCCCTTTATGACCACAGTGTACCCATGTTCTGATGACTACTTCCAGCAGGATAACGTGCCATGTCATAAAGCGTGATCATCTCTGACTGGTCTCTTGAACATGACAATGAGTTCACTGTACTCAAATGGCCTCCACAGTCACCAGGTCTCAATCCAATAGAGCACCTTTGGGATGTGGTGGAACAAGAGATTTGTGTCAAGGATGTGCAGCCGTCAAATCTGTATGATGCTTACATATGGATCAAAATCTCTGAGGAATATTTCCAGTACCTTGTTGAATCTATGCCACGAAGAATTAAGGCAGTCCTGAAGGCAAAGGGGGGTCCAACCCGGTACTAGTAAGGTGTACCTAATAAGTACAAGTTTATATTGTACTTATTAGTACAATATACACTTAATAAGTATACCTAATAAGTATAAGTGGCCGGTGAGTGTATATTGTGCAGCGCTAGTTTCAACTAATTATATAAGCTACATAAACTGTTTTGAGTCCGTTAATTATAATGCAAGATTAAGTTTGATTCAGCATAAATTAAGGCAACTGAATTTGTTTCTTTTTTTTTTTTTTTTGCAGTGTACTTCAGGCTAGTTCTAGGGTTCAAGCGGAGGGTGGCATCTCAGAGGGAGGCTGTCTTGGTCACTGACGGGGTGGAGCTGGACTCGGGTTTTGTCCTGCCAATCAAACAGGCTCTGACAGAAGAGTGTGGGATGACACGCTGTCACTCCGGATGCCAGTCGTGCAGTTCGGTGCCAGTCATACACACACAGACGCGCTGCTGTCAAGACGCTCTCCAGCCCTGCATTATACCAGTGCAGAGCCTCCCATCACCTCTGCTGAAAGTGGCAGCTCTCTCTCACTTCGACTCCCAGTGACATGATCAATTCAATGTCATGTGTGTGACGGGCACTCGGGCTGGCTTCAGGGCCACAATCTGGCTTGGTGGCACCCAGGTGCCTTCGGGACGCCACCAGGGCACACACACATGCACACACACACAGATTCACACAAAGCTCATGCATACATATTGTACAGTGTAGTACAGTACAGTATATGTCTATTAAAAATGTGTATTCAAATATTTGTCTACAAAACAAAAATGATAAACTTGTTTAAGTACTTGTATGAGGAAACAAATGTTCCTAAAAATATTTCATTGTTATATATTTACATTTACAGACAGGGTTATTTTAGATATCCAAAAAATGTGTTATTTGCACTAAAAATGACAGGTAGATTTTAATTATTTTAGATTTCATTTTAATCTAATGTTTATTATCTAATGCACTTTATTGTATCAATATTTTTATATTATTAAATCATTTTTTTATGATTGTTGCTTTAACTATTTACATTAAGTTCAACTTAATGAACTTAAAGGGCAGCTATGATGTTTATATGACAGCCACATATAAACATGCATTCGTAGTGATGCATTTAATCATATTAACAAGACAAGATGTGTGCAAAGCAACTGGGATTAAAAGATCTGTTTAGTTCTAATCATCAGTCATCATCAAATGTGATCAACAATGAGTTTTACAAGTTTAAAACATTTAACAGTGCATGTTTGTAATAAAGTAAGCTGAAGATGGCAAAATCGC
>NC_141031.1:22442500-22445000 GCF_052040795.2 Danio rerio | reverse complement strand
AATGACACAAAAAGTGATTTCTGCCATATTTCTGTCACATTTAATGGCCAGAGATAAAATCCAATTTGTTTTTAGAATAAAATGCTTTATATAATCAGGAAATCAGTGTATTATGAAGAGATCCCTCAGCAAAAGCCTTCAGAATAAGTCTGTTGTCTGTTATTAATTTTGAAGTAGAGATTTATGGCTACATGCAGGAGAACAAACTCCTTTTGAGGAAACAGCCTTTAAAAATATTAAATGAAATCTAAAAACACATGATAACGCGCAACAAAAGGGCATTTTGCATGTTTTTATTTACATTAGACTTTATGGAAAGCCAAAAGGCCAAAATCTCAAAATTGAAAGCTTCAGGAGAAAACAAAAACAACAACATCCTGTAGTCTCTCGTCTTAATAAATAAAACTACTGTATTTATATTAGGGAGTTAAAAAAACAGTGAGGAAGTAAAAAGGCATGGCGGAGCCACAGGGACTCTGTCACCACCTTTTCGTGACACCTTGTTTCAAAGCCAGTCTGTGTCAAAGCAGAGCTCTAAATGCTTTGCATGGTGTGGTAATTATACATGAATAATGCAACAGTGAACTGACACCCGCCCTGTAATACAAACCACCCATTATATGCAGAAGCATTTACATGTACATACACCTAATCCATTGACAAATAATAGCTAAACACTTAACATTGATAGACTTTATTTTTTTCAACCTACATAAATCAACATTAAAAAGTAAATTGTTTTTCAATACATACAGTAGAAGAAAGAATTATTAGTCCTCCTGAATTAATAGCCCTTTGTTTATTTTTTCCCCAATTTCTGTTTAACAGAGAGAAGATTTTTTCAACACATTTCTAAACATAATAATTTTTATTACTGATCTCTAAAAACAGATTTATTTTATCTTGGCCATGATGACAGTACATAATATTTGACTAGATATTTTTCAAGACATGTCTATACAGCTTAAAGTGACATTTAAAGGTTTAACTAGGTAAATTAGGTTAATTAGGCAGGTTAGGGTAATTAGTCAAGTTATTGTATAACGATGGTTTGTTCTGTAGACTTTTGAAAAAAAATTGCTTAAAGGGGCTAATAATTTTGTCCTTGAAATGGTGTTTAAAAAATTAAAAACTGCTTTTAATCTAGCCGAAATAGAACAAATAGCATTCTAATTTATCATATTTAATTTATCATATCATAATTATTTATATTTGATTGATAGCAATTTGCCAATCTGTCTTTGCAGCTGGAAAATAAAATGTAGTTAAAACATAGACTTAGTTAATAGTTACTTAGACTTAGCTCTGTTTACATGATCTCATACATTTCATTTATGTAAAACTGTCTAAATAAAAAGCAACGTGCAGTGTCATCTGGAGTTTGTGTATGTTTACTGTATGTTGGCATTTACGTTTACAAGACAGATGGATGTGCTGACGTTTGTGTGAACACTTACACAGGATTTAACACAAGGACAACAGACAAAAAAGCAAAAGCAAAATACAAACACGCAAATAACAACTGTGAAAGCAATTACATCAAAATAACAATTCAAAACAACAAACTCAAAAAGCTACTTTTTTGTAAGAATATTTCTGAATATAATTTTTTATTCTGATTTTAGGTGATTTTGATTTTGAATAAAATAGCTTAAGATGAGTATAACATAATATTTACAAATATAAAAAAGTGAAAGTATTAATAATTTATCAACTTACAGACATATTAATTATAAATAATAGCAGTAATAGTTTTTTTTACAGTTTTATTATTAATAATAATTATATATTTTTGTTTATTTATTTATTTTTATTTATTCGTTTTTTATTCATTAATTTTCTTGTTGACTTAGTCCCTTTATTAATTCGGGGTCGCCACAGCGGAATGAACCGTCGACTTAGCCAGCAAATTTTTACGCAGCGGATACCCTTCCGGCCGCAACCCATCTCTGGGAAACATCCACACCCACATTAACACACACACTCACACTACGGACAATTTAGCTTACCCAATTCACCTGTACCGCATGTCTTTGGACTGTGGGGAAAAGCGGAGCACCCGGAGGAAACCCACGCGAAGGCAGGGAGAACATGCAAACTCCACACAGAAACGCCAACTGAGCCGAGGTTCGAACCAGCGACCCAGCAACCTTCTTGCTGTGAGGCGACAGCACTACCTACTGCGCCACTGCCTCGCCCTATTTGTTTTTTAATATAGGCTAAATTGTCCGAAGTGTATGTGTGTGAATGAGTGTGTATGGATATTACCCAATTCACCTGCACCAACACCGCATATCTTTTGACTAAGGGGGAAACCAGAGCACCTGGAGGAAACCCACACAAACGCGGGGAGAACATGCAAACTCCACACAGAAACACCAACCATGATGGGTTGCAGCTGGAATGGCATCCGCTGCATAAAACATATGCTGGATAAGTTGGCGGTTCATTCCACTGTGGCGACCTCAGACTAATAAAGGGATTAAGTCGAAAAGAAAAT
>NC_141031.1:22435000-22440000 GCF_052040795.2 Danio rerio | reverse complement strand
AAATAAATAAATAAATAAATAAATAAATAAATGGATGGATGGATGGATGGACAGACGGACAGATGAATAAATGAAAAAAAAGAATGAATGAATGAATAAATGAATGAATGAATGAATGAATGAATGAATGAATGAATGAATGAATGAAATAATGAATTAATTAAATAATTAATTAATTAAAAAAACAAATGGACGGACGAACAGATGAGCCAAATGAAAAAAATTACTAAATACATACATGAATAAATAAATAAATGAATAAATAAATAAATGAATAAATAAATAAATAAATAAATAAATAAATAAATAAATAAATAAATAAATAAATAAATAAATAAATAAATAAATAAATAAATAAATAAATAAAACCTTATGTGTTGTTCATTATTTAAGTGTGTTATGAGACACTGTTGCCTGTCACTAGGATTGTTAGGACAATGTCAGATGTCGTTAAAAACTTTATTTTCAAAATACATTTTAAAGCATTCTTAAAAAATGCATGGCATGTAATGTATGACTACAAAGAATGCATATTGTATAATGCAAAATGAACATCTTGCGGGATTTTTACTGAAAATACATAGTTGTTGTATATAAAATAAAATGTATGACTTAATGAATGAATGAATGAATGAATGAATGAATGAATGAATGAATGAATGAATGAATGAATGAATGAATTGTATAAACAATCCAAATGATATTAGTCATTTGAGTGATAATGGGCCACTGTTGCTTTTCACAAGGATTTTTTTCAATTGATGTTACAAAATTTAAAAATAAATTTTAAAGCATGCATAAAAATCCATGTTATGTTTGTTTACAAAAAAAGCTAATTGTATAATGTAAAATTAATATATCTCAAAAATATTGTGCTGTACATAATGTATATGTTAATGTAAATGCAAATTTTCTGTATAAAATAAAATAAAATAAATCATTCACTTTCTTTTGGCTTAATCCCCTATTTACCACCAAAAATGTAAGCATATATTTTACACAGCAGATGTCCTTTCAGCTGCAACCCATTACTGGGAAACACCCATACACTCACATGCACATTCATACACTACGACCAGTTTACTTTATTGAATTCATCTACAGTGCATGTTCTTTGGACATGAAGGGAGGAAACACGAGCATGCGGAGGAAACCCATGCAAACACAGGGAGAACATGCAAACTCAACACAGAAATGCCAACTGGCCCAGCCAGGACTTAAACTAGCAACCTTCTTGCTGTGAGGCAACAGTGCTAACTACTGAGCCATTGTGCCGCAATTAAAATCAATCAATACATGAACGAACGAACGAACAAATAAATAAATAAGCCTAACAAACACATATCATGATGGATGTATTGTTAGTCATTTGAGGGATAATGATACACTGTTGCCTTTAACTAAGATTTTTAAATAGTAGAAGAATGTCAATTGGTGTTCCAAATATATATTAAAAATACATTTTAAATCATGCTTAAAGTGTATATACGCAAAGTATACATACTTTAATAGATATAATGAATATCAAATGAATGAACACATGAATGAAAATGCATATTTGCTGTAAATAAAAAATTGTAATAAATAAAATAAGTAATAAAATAACATTTTATTTAAATAAATATTTAGATGTATGTGTTCATCATGATAGTGATAATGGGGCACATACTGTTTTAAAATATGTATTGTTTCAATTGACATTACAAATATATGAAAAGTTCAGATGCAAAAACCTGTAAATGATATCTGAAATGTCCTTCAAAATGAGCATTTTCCTCAATCCCCTATATTCACGTTGTTATTTCACATTACAGGCAACGAAAATACTCTATTTGTCAACATAAGCGTGAAACTACTGAACCTATTAACAAGAGCCTGAGAAAAATGCTTATTTAAAAAAGAAAATAATAGCCATTGAAAGGTTTCTGCATCTGAACTCTTCATGATTAAAACTGCAAAGTATGTACATGTTAACAATATACATTATTGTATAAAATAAGAGAATATCTGACAAAAAAAATAGCATCCTGGATATAGTGTGCATGTAAAGAAATATGCATATTTCCTGTATATAAAGTAAAATTTAATTAAATAATATTAAATGAAGTAAAAAAGTTAATGTGATTAAATTTAACATTATAGTATATAGTATTATAATTTAGTGTTATAATTTAGTGTTAGTGTTATAATTTAGTGTTAGTGTTATTATTTAGCTATTTCTACACAAATTAGAATTAGAATAGCCTATTTATGTGTGTGTACACATGTTCACATTTGTGCCAGTCTGTGAATGTACATGTGCAAGTGTTTGTATTCCAAGAGGCTCTAATTGATACATCATTTTTTAAATGATGTATGCAGTACATTAAAGCATTCTATTTTTCCATTAGATGAAGTCAACTTGTTCATTAAGCACTTTGATAATGCACATGCTTGCAGAGCTGCCATAATACTGTCATACTTTATAGTTACATTTCAGATTTAATGAATAGTTATAGCTTCATAGTTACATTCAGCAGTCTACAGTGGGGTAGTAATGCACAATATGTAAACATCCTCATACATCTAAAAAGAATTATTCAAAAGCCGTGTGATAATACAGTACATATTTCGTGATAAACAAAGTATTATAATTTGCTTGCAAACTATCATATATTGCTTATGAGTAAATTATTAAAATGAAAAAAAAAAAACAATATATATATATATATATATATATATATATATATATATATATATATATATATATATATATATATATATATATATATATATATATAAGCTAGATTTAAGAGAAATCCTCTGTGAAGTAATAGAGGATGATAGAATTTGTCCTGCAGACAGAAGTTTTAAAACCAGCAGAATAGAAAATGATTTTAGGTGTATGCTTAGTGCCCTCTAATGGAGAAAACCATACAATGCACTAAAGCAAAAAAAGAAGGACTGGTGACGTCTTTTGGAATTTATTCTTTTGACAAAATTACTATTGTTATTATTATTATTATTATTATTATTATTATTATTATTATTATTATTATTAATAATAATAATAATAATATTATTATTGTGCATCTATACAGTAAAGCACAGTTGAATTAATTAACATGTACTAAATAATCTAGGATTAAATGCTTGAAATTATTAATTCATTCATTTTTCTTCGGCTTAATCCCTAATTTATCTGGGGTCGCCACAGCGGAATGAACGCCAAGGGCATACAGTATGTTACACGCAGCAGATCCCCTTCCAGTTCCAACCCAGTGCTGGGAAACACTCATACTCATATTTGTACACTATGGCCATTTTTGTTATACCAATTCACCTATAGTGCATGTCCTTGGACTGTGGCTGAAACCGGAGCACGTGGAGGAAACCTACGAATACAGGGAGGACGTGCACAATCTATACAGAAATGCCAACTGGGACTCAAACCAGCGACCTTCTTGCTGTGAGGCAACAGTGCTAACCACCGTGACATCCTCTGTTAGAAATGATGTATATTATAATGTCACGTTAAGTACTGTTAGTAGTAATAAAGTAATTTAAAAAGTGGTGATATTTATTCTTATAAAAACAATAAAACTTAAGCAAGAGATTAAAGATGTTAAATTGTGTTTTTGGTTAACTATTAAAAAGTGCTTGTGTTGTTATTCAAAGTGCAAGTTTTTTTTTGTTATTTATTTATTTATTTGCATGTTTATGTAAATTGAACAACACAAGCCCTTTTTTATGAAAAAATCAATTTCTCATTTAATCAGCTTTGAATAAAAAGTGGCATGTTTAAAATCCAAAATTTAAAATTAAATTTTTAGAAAATTTAATTCACAAATTGAATTGAAACACAATTTGCTTTTTTAACTATTTATATATTTAACTAAAAACAAAACCAAAGTACATATTCTAAATAATAATATTATTTGTAATGAAATTTAAATATATTCGTTACATTTTAATAACATCAAAATTCCAAAAACGTGATCAAATTCTTGAAGGTGTTAATGTTGTTGTGGGTGTGTGTGTGTGTGTGTGTGTGTTTGTGTTTTATTTATTTTTTATTCTCCTTCGGGATGGGATGGAGGACAGAGGGTTATAATTATTGATATGGTGGTATTTTTTTGTAAACACAAAATGATTGTAGACACATGATCGTAGACACAATCAAAATACATGTCGCCTCACAGCAAGAAGGTCACTGGGTCGCTGGTTCGAACCTCGGCTCAGTTGGCGTTTCTGTGTGGAGTTTGCATGTTCTCCCTGTCTTCGCGTGGGTTTCCTCCGGGTGCTCCGGTTTCCCCCACAGTCCAAAGACATGTGGTACAGGTGAATTGGGTAGGCTAAAATGTCCGTAGTGTATAAGTGTGTGTGTGTGAATGTGTGTGTGGATGTTTTCCAGAGATGGGTTGTGGCTGGAAGGCCATCCGCTGCGTAAAAACTTGCTGGATAAGTCGGCGGTTCATTCTGCTGTGGCGACCCCAGATTAATAAAGGGACTAAGCTGACAAGAAAATGAAATGAAATATACATATGTTTCTCTGTCCTCTAGATGGAGCCAAAAGTTCAGAACAGAGGAGTCGAGAGAAAGGCATTTACTGAGTCTGTGCTTTCTCATATTTACTCGGTGAGTGGGTCAGCGTAGAGTCAGCACATTACACCTTCAGCAAATCTTTACAAAAAAGTCGAGCAAAAATAAAGAATGAAAGGTTTGCAGTTGTCACTCACCCACAGTGCTTCATGTTCTGCGGTTTGTCCATACGGACAGCTAGTTTGATCTTCAGGTCATCAGAACAACCTTTGGCTACAGTCATCTTATGGAGCTCGCACTGTTTGGGACTGTTGGGTGTTGGATGCAACACAACCTGAAAGAACATCAGATGCCACAGTCATTCACTTAAATAAAATAATAATGTTAATTTAAACTTGATTTGAAGCTATTTTCAAAATTTTAAATGAAAATACCATTTACAGATATTTTGGTGTAAAATGAAGAAAAAAAAGTTTTTC
>NC_141031.1:22422500-22430000 GCF_052040795.2 Danio rerio | reverse complement strand
GAATTGTTTCCTCAATCACCAAGGGTTACCTAATACCCTTGAGGAAACCGGCTCCACTCGCAGATTGTAAAACCTTGCAAATGTGTTGGGTGTCACCCAGCCCGCAGCTCTACAAATGTCTGTTAGAGGGGCGCCGCGTGCGCGCGCTCGAGAGGATGCGAAGCTCCGAGTGGAGTGCGCACGCGCTCTCGGGGGACGCGGCTCACGGCTCTGATAGTGAAAGAAAGGCATCCACAATCTAGTGGGAACTTATTTCGGTACGGCACTTCCCTGCTGCCGACCGCTATAACAGACGAAGAGCTGCTCAGATGATCTAAACTCTGAGTGCGGTCCGGATAATACGCAAAACGCGAACTGGACAATAAGAAGGGCTGGGTCTGCCTCCTCCGAGGGCAGCGCTTGCAGGCTCACTACCTCGTATTAAACGGAGTGGTAGGAACCTTGGGCACATATCGCGGGCGGGGTCTCAGGACGTGAGAGAAGCCAGCCCAATTACAGGCACGAGTCACTGACCGAAAAATGCCTCCGGGTCCCCGACCCTCTAATCGATATCAACGCGACCAGCAGAGCTGTCTTCAGGGACAGAAAGATACTGAGTCGAGGATCGAAGGGATCTGACGCGGCTTGTGTAGCGAGGGCGAGATCCTAAGAGGGCATGAGAGGGGGCGGGGTGGATTAATTCGCTTAACGCCCCTGAGGAACCGGATGATGAGGTTATGCGTTCCCACGGTGCTGCCAGCCACCGCGTTATGAGAGCGGAGATGGCAGCCACGTAACCTTGAGTGTGGAGGGCGACAGCCTGCGACAGCCTGTATTAGCCGCGTCAGATCCCTTCGATCCCACCGCCGCTCTCCAACTTCTCTCGGCGTAAAGAAAGCACAACGCTGATCTGGCAAATTACGGGGGTCTTCTCAGCGAGAGACACACCATTCAGTGAATAGACTCCACGTCAGGGCATAGGCGCGCTCGGGGAGGGGGCTCTAGCCCGAGTGACGGTATTAGCCACCGCAATCGGAGGTTACCTAAGTCTTCCTCGCGTCTAAAAATCTCTTCAAAGATCGGCGAGGGTGCCAGGTGGTGCCCTGTCCCTGAGAGAGTAGGTGCTCTCTCGAAGGGACTGCCAGGGGAGGGCTATCGCGAGGGAGAGCTCTGACATCCAGGTCCGGTTGAGCCAGAGGGGCGCAACCAGCAACCTGTTTCTCGTCCTCCCTGACCTTGCACAGTAACTGCGCGAGCAGGCTCACTGGGGGAAACGCGTATTTGCGCGTGCCCCGAGGCCAGCTGTAAGCCAGTGCTTCCGTGCCGAGAGCACTCGGTCAGGGAAAGAACAACTGGCAATGAGCGATCTCGGGGGAAGCAACAGATCGATCTGGGCTTCCCCGAATCGCGCCCATATCAGCTGAACAGACTCGGGGTGGAGTCTCCATTCTCCAGGACGCAAGGCTGCCGTGAGAGCGCATCGGCTGCACGGTTGAGCTTGCCTGAATATGAATGGCGTGCAGCGATTTCAGCCGCGGATGACTCCAGAGGAGCAGACGGCGGGCGAGCTGAGACATGCGGCGAGAGCGCATACCCCCTATACGGCTGATATACGCCACCGCCGCCGTACTGTCCGTCCTGACCAGCACGTGTTGCCGCTCCAGCACCGGAAAAAAACGGTGGAGAGCGAGGAACACTGCCAACAGCTCCAGGCGATATGCCAATGCAACTGGGTACCTTTCCACAGGTCCGCAGCCGCATGCCCGCAACGCACAGCCCCCCAGCTCGTGTTGGAAGCGTCTGCTGAAACGACAACAAGACTGGACGCCTGTTCTAGAGACACCCAGGCCTGTAGGAACGAGGGGTCGCTCCAAGGGCTGAGGGCGCGGCGACACAGCGCAGTAACAGAGACTCAGTGTGCGCGCGCGTGCCATGCGCGTCTGGGGACTCGATCGTGAAGCCAGTGCTGAAGTGGTCTCATATAGAATAATCCGAGCGGCATGAAGCGGCTGCGGATGCCATATGCCCCAGGAGCCTCTGAAATAGTTTCAGTGGGACCACTATTTTACTGTCGAGCTCTCTCAGACAGTACAGCATCAACTGAGCGCGCTCTCCGGAGAGGCGCGCTGCCATGGTGACCGAGTCCAGCTCCAGCCTGAGAGAAGAGATCCTCTGCACGGGGGCGAGTTTGCTCTTTTCTCGGTTGACCTGAAACCCCCACAGGTGGAAGTGCCAGAGCACTTTGTCTCTGTGCATAATCAACTGCTCCGAGAGAGGGCAAAAATCAGCCAGTCGTAAAGAAATTGAGTATGCAGATGCCCGCGAGCCGAAGGGGCGCTGAGGCACCCTCCGCGGGCTTGGTGAGGACCCGCGGAGACAGAGAGAGCCCGAAGGGGAGGGCTTTGTATTGCCAAGCTCGACCTTCAAACGCAAACCGCAGAAACTGTCGGTGGCGAGGAAGAGTGGAGATATGGAAATACGCGTCTATCAGGTCTAATGCTGCAGACCAACCCAGAGGACGAACGCACCGGAGGATGCGCTTCTGCGTGAGCATTCTGAACGGCAGCTTGTGCAGGTTCAAAACGCGCAGATCTAGGATTGGCCGTGACCCACCGCTCTTTTTGGGCACGATGAAGCGTGGGCTGTAAAACCCGCTCTCCATCTCGGCTGGAGGGAGCGGCTCGATTGCATCCTTCGCCAGGAGGACAGCAATCTCCTCTCGCAAGACAGGGGCGGACAGGGGGCTGACCCTGGTGAATACACACCCGTGACTTGGGGGGCCGTTTCGCGAACTGCATCGCATAGCCGAGTCTGATTGTGCGTATGAGCCACCGCGAAGAGCTGGCCCGCGCTAACCAGGCAGGCAGAGCTCTCGCTAATGGACTCATTGCTACAATCGCTGACGTACCAGCAGTGGGGCAGCGCGGAGTGGGTGTGCTGATCCGGGAAGCTCGCGGGTCCCACGGAAAAGCTGGAGGTGAGATATTTGCTCTCACTCCAAACCCGAGCTCCGGAGGGGAGGCTCGAGGGGTGGGAGAAAGGAGACGCGAAACGCACCGAATCTGCAAGCTAGAAAGCATAGCGTCCCAGACTGGCAGATTTCGGGCTGTCACATCTGGGGAAGTGAAAAGTGCCCTTTCATAATGTTTTCATGGCAGTAAAAAGTGCCGTTGGAAATGGGGCCCCGCCCTCCAGCGGGGAAAGAGCAAGTTCCCTCTTCTCCAGATGGCCTGTCCCAGGGGCGCTTCGCGGTCCGTTGCCGGACTTAGCGGCGTTCTGGGCAGGGGGGCTGCCTGCTTCCGAGGTGCCCGACGCGCTCGCTTCGCCGGAGGCGTGTGCGGGGGCGGAGCAGCTCTCGTAGGCGGGCGCCTTCGGCGAGGAGCAGGTATGAATGGCACGGCGGGCGGAGCGGGCTACGGACCGCCGATAAGACATCACCCACCAACTGCTCTCTCACCGCCTTGAATTCCTGGGTGAATTCACAGACAGTGTCGCCGAACCTGGCTGGGGATATGGGGAAGTCAAGAAAGCGGACTTTGTCGACTTTGCGCATATCAGCCAGGGGTGGCGCTCCTGGACCACTAATGTGGACATCGTCCTCCCCAACGCACACGCAGCGGACTCAGTAGTCCGAAGAGCTAAGTCGGCGGCGGTGCGAAGCTCGTAAGCCTGGGTTGGACCCACCCTCGTGCTGCTCGGCCAGCGCCTGCGCTTGGTAGCGCTGGTAGGTGGCTATCGCATGCAAGGCGGAAGCAGCCTGGCCCGCAGCTATGTAAGCTCTAGCTCCGAGGGAGGTAGATAACTTACAGGCTTTGGATGGGAGACGAGGCGGACCCCGCCAAGAAGAGGCGCCGCGCGGATTTACCGCCATCGCGCACTCAACCTGAGGAATCGCCACATACCCCCTGGCTGTTTCACCGTCAAGAGTGGTTAGGGTGGAGGAACACGCAGCACGAGCAGAAAAAAGTGCTTTACAAGACCGCGTGAGCCTACTGTGCACCTCCGGGAAGAAGGGAACGCCCCTCTAGTCGGTCCGGCCGCGGAGCTGGGGGATAAACCATCTCCAACCCACGGCCGAAGCAGCCCGGGAAAGCACGGCTAACATGTCCGTTTCAGGATCCGTAGTGACAGCGCTCACCAGCCCGAAGGGGGCGAGCGGGTCTGGATCATCATCGGACAATGAAAGCCCACCCTCCGATGCCGCGGTGGACATCTGGTCTCCGGTGTCATCGGGCGTAAGGGCTACCATCTGTTAGACGGATCGCTTCCCCCGCCCGAAGCTTGGATAGAGCGCTTAGAGGAGCGGGAGGTCCGCGGGCCCGTGGGCGACGGATTATCTCTCGCTGAAACCCTCAGATCTGCCCGAGTGCCCGCTGCAGAGCAGGGGACAACTGGGGTGGTTCACCCTTTTGCAAAGGCTAACCGCGATCTTGCGCAACAGTCATGGCATCGCAATGACGACATGAACTGCCCGCGAGCAGCGCATTAACATGCTGGACCCCCAGACATGCAACGCAGTGCCCGCGCCCATCATCCGAGGACAGGAAACCACCGCATCCAGAAACGCACAGTCGGAGCGCCGTCCTGATAAGGACGTGCTGCACGACTGTGTTGCTCTTTCTGTGAAGTTTGCAACTTTATACGCACCGCTCTGGAGGACCGGACCCAAAGAACGCCAGGCAAGGGAGAAACCCAGCTCGACCGTCTGCCACTGCGTGTACACACTCTGGACCGGGAGAATGCTCTCGTTCGCTCAGAATCGCTGGTCACAGCAGGAGGAACCCTCATCGACTCGATCAGAAAGTCTCTGAAGCGAAAAGGATAGCGTCTGCTGGCGCCAGGTGAGCTTATATACTCAGTTGATTGCTTATGCCGCTCACCTGCGCAGGCTTGCGCTGCCAATTCATTCTTAATTGGCCCGTTCAATACTCTTTCAGACGAGTAGCTTCTGAACCGAACCTCCCCAATGCGTGGATTTTACAATCAAATCCACTTATAGTGCTGAAGTTCCCCCCGAAGGGGAACTCTCCTACTGTAGTAGCTAATAAACAGATGTCTCTTAAGAGATAACTACTTACAAGGAGCACATCTATGGTGCTGATTTTGATTGGTCAATTAACTTAAGTTGCATGTTTTTGGAAGGTGGGAGGAACCCGGGGTAAACCCACGGGAGCACAGGGAGAATCTGTGAACTCCGCACAGTAATGTCGGCTGGCTTAGTGAAGACTAGAACCAGTGACGTTCTTGTTCTGAGGCAACAGTGTTAACCACTGGGCCACCGTGCCACGTGGAAGAGGGGATTCTTCAAAACGAAGATGGCTGTGATATGGAACTGAGGGTTTTTATAGTGGCTTAGGAATCGTCTGATTGGTGAATCATAAATTGAATAATGCAGGGCCGGCTGCAAGCAATCATAAGCACGTGAACCTCTCTAAATTAGCATAAAAATGAACTTCACTTAACATGGTAAACTAATCTTGCAAGCCATTAAATGTTTGAAAGGGCTGAAGATAAAAGTTGAAGTCCACTTTGCAATGTCAGTCTATAGCAAGCTTTACGGTTGTAGTTGGTGTTACAAGACATGGTGCTCAGCTGTATAGCACTCTAGTGTGGACCAGTTACTTTTCAAATGTGCGTGTGTATGCCTTCTGCATCACACACCAAGATTATTTCTGATTTGATATTTTTTTAAATAAATCCCTCAATCACAGTCTCGTCTCGTTTTATTTAGTCAACTTGTTCATCACGAAAATTGACAAACATTTTTCCTCAACGAAATTAACACTGCTTTAAAGTTCTCAGTATTTTATTCCTCCAGAAAATTTTCCCTTTGTATTCCCAGTACACTAGTATTAAACATCCGTAATAAGGCTGTGGAAAAACTGTCAAGTCTCCAGTTTTTGCAGTTTTTCCATAGTCTGCTGAGAGTCATTTGTTAATTCGAATTAGACACCTTTAAATATTTAATAGGGGCGAAGCAGTGGTGCAGTAGGTAGTGCTGTCGCCTCACAGCAAGAAGGTTGCTGGTTTGAGCCTCGGCTCAGTTGGAGTTTCTGTGTGGAGTTTACATGTTCTCCCTGCGTTCTTGTGGGTTTCCCATATGCGGTACAGGTGAATTTGGTACGCTATATTTGGTACGCTAAATTGTCCATAGTGTCTGTGTGTGTGAATGTGTGTGTGTATGTTTCCCAGGGATGGGTTGCAGCTAGAAGTGCATCTGCTGTGTAAAAACTTGTTGGATGGGTTGGCGGTTCATTCCGCTGTGGCGACCTCCGGATTGATAAAAGGACTAAGCCGACAAGAAAATGAATGAATGAAAGAATAAATATTTAATAGATGAATTGTGAGAGTAATCATCCCATTGTACATGATATTTAATAACATTTTACAGATTTATTTTAAAACGTTTAATATTAGCTACTCATAATTCATGCCAAGCTCCATGGGGTGTAGGGTATATGAATAGTTGAGGTCAGATGTATTAGCCCCTCCTTTTAACTTTTTTTTCTTTTTTAAATATCTCCCAAATGATGTTGAACAAAGCAAGGAAATTTTCAAATATCTAGTCAAATATTATTTACTGTCGTCATGGCAAAAATAAAATAAATCAGTTATTAGAAATGTGTGTACACTAATTATGATTAGAGATCCGTTAAACAGAAATTAGGGGGGGGGGGGATAAACAGGAGGGCTAATAATTCTGACTTCAACTGTATTTATGTGTACTTTAAGTACCCATGCAGCCTGTGTGCTACAGTATATATGTGTGTGTTGTGGTCTCTCATCATCTGAGAACTGAGCGCCATCATCGGGTCTCCATGGCAACCCACAGTGAGCCTGACTGCATCCCTCCAGAACGCCTGGGGTGAGGCTGAGGGTACAGAGATGCTCTTCTTCATCTGTTTGCTGTGTCAGTCTATAGGGCTTCACATCAGAGTCTCGGGGGACATGGCAGATGCATATTTGCCTCATGGCGTTATAAATGCTGTTAGCAAGCATGCCATCAATAGAAGATCAGGAAAAGCAGTTTTTTTTACTAGAACTGGCTGTGTGCTTGAAGGCTACAGCTGCTGGGCACAGCATGTCTACTGTCAACTGAGGAGGTTTAGTACCAGCAGACGCTTGTGGCACACTATGATATTTGCTATCTAATCAATTTTATCTATCTATCTATCTATCTATCTATCTATCTATCTATCTATCTATCTATCTATCTATCTATCTATCTATCTATCTATCTATCTATCTATCTATCTATCTATCTATCTATCTATCTATCTATCTATCTATCTATCTATCTATCTATCTATCTATCTATCTATCTACCCCACCATCCTCCTGTCCATCCGTCCGTCCGTCCGTCCGTCCGTCTGTCTGTCTGTCTGTCTGTCTGTCTGTCTGTCTGTCTGTCTGTCTGTCTGTCTATCTATCTATCTATCTATCTACCCCACCATCCTCCTGTCCATCCGTCCGTCCGTCCCTCCGTCCGTCCGTCCGTCCGTCCGTCCGTCTGTCTGTCTG
>NC_141031.1:22370000-22417500 GCF_052040795.2 Danio rerio | reverse complement strand
TGCAACCCAACACTAGGAAAGACCTATTCACACTCAGACACACTCATACACCTGTACCACATGCAATGGTAGAAAGAGTACTGAAATAATACTCAAGTAAAAGTACCACTACTGGCTTAAAAATGTAGTGCAAGTAGAATAAAATTATCTATTGTAAAAATTACTCAAAATATGAGTAAGAGTAGCCCTTTCAAAAGTACTCAAGAGTAGTGAGTAGTGAGAATTACCAACACAATCTCACGGCAATTAATAACTTTTTTGATTTACAGTAGTGGCTATTTTGTATAAATTGGTACAATCTAATTTGTACAATTTAGTATGACTTGCTCATCCCCCAATGACGATTGGGTTTAGGGGTGGGGTTACACACACATGTAACTTTAAGCTATAACAACATTAGATGTTGATATTTGGTTGGTTTTAGGTTGGACATTGACGTCGGCCTGACGTTGAGTTCTGATATCAACCCAATTTTCATTTCTAAACAATGCAACATCCCCATGACGTTGGGGTACAATGTCAATCTGACGTCATGTGGACGTCTTGTGCCTGCTGGGTGGTAAAGGCCATTTCAGTCATCAAACAGTAAACATCCGTCATCTTTTCATCAGTGACATGGCTCTAAACAGTCTCTGGGTCAATGCGTGTAAAGATTTTGAACATCTTCTTGGACACTTTTAAAGCTTCCAAACAGTTTTCTGCAATTATAAAACTTCCGTGTTTTGAGGTAGTTCATTATAATGCGATTTACCGTCAATGTGTGATTTGATTGGACAGGAATAACAGGACCGATTTTTTTAATCCCCATAGACAAGAAAAAATTAAGTAGCGACTGCAGGTTGAAGGAAAGTAGTTGAGTAAAAGTACCAATACTGCACAAAAAATATACTCAAGGGAAAGTAAAAGTACACATTTATAAAACTATTAATTAAGTAACAATTCCTGAGACAAACTACTTAATTACAGTAATTTCAGTATTTGTAATAGTTACTTTACACCACTGACCACATGTTTATGGACTGTGGGAAAAACTGGAGCACCTGGAGGAAACCCACGCGAAAATGGGGAGAACATGCAAACTCCACACAGAAATGCCAACTGATCCAGCCAGGGCTCTCGAACCAGCAACCTTCTTGCTCTAAGGTGAATGTGCTACCCACTGCGTCACCGTGCTGCCCAAATTCGGACTAATCCAAAATTGTGTAAGCCAAATCAACACACACCTGAAGCATGTGAACAGAAAACGCCTAACCAATTCAGCTCTATCTGTCATATATTGTGCTAAAACACACAAAATGGTGTTCAAATTCCCATCCTGTGTTAAGTGATTGTAAACATCTGAGAGTTAAAAGACCAAAAAAAAAAAAAAAACACAAATCATATCATGCATTAACATTTCTGCTTCCTTCAGACACAGATTTTGATGACCTACTGACAACTTGGAAGTCTGGTTGAACAGCAGCATTCAATCGCTAAAAGCCAGTGCCTGAAAAGCACATCAAAATCCAAATATAACACCAAACTGACAGACCTTCTTAAAAGGCATGACATTTAAAAAAAAAAGCACCTTTTTCATCCATCACAATCTCTCCCCTTTCCTACAAGCTCCGTTATGGAATCAAAAGTCAACTGGTCTTCTAACCGCAAGGCTGGCAACAGCAGCCTTTCTTTCCTTGTTTTCATTCACCTCCTTGTTCCTCTTGTTTAAAGGCTCACAAGTATGCGATTTAATTAAAGAGACGTGTCAGGATCAATCCTCACAGTCTCGAGGTGTCTGATCAAACAGGAACAGAGCGCATGTCTCCCAGCAGTTTCCCTTCATTCTTGTGCTTTCCAGACTCCCTCACATCCATCCTCGTGCGGATCTACCCCTGAGACCCAGCAGGCTTTTAGCATTACAGCGAGCCCTGGAGAAATTTGTGCCAAATGCTTGTGCGTGTGTGTGTGAATGTGAGAACTTGTTGATCCAAGCGACTGCTTGCATCCAGTGAAAAGTGAGGAGATTTGTGTTTGTTTTGTGTGTGTGTGTGTTCAGGTTTATGTTATTTACAAGGACAAATTTTATAAAGCAGCATAATGACATGGGTATGGCCTAAGAACACATAAAATCAAAACTAACCATACTGATTTTGTTAGCTCACATTGCTAGTTTGTTAGTGAACTGTGCATGTCAATAAAAAAAAGTGTTTGCCTTTGTAATCTAAAAATTGAAATCTAAAAATTCCCTTCATGTCTGTTACAATTTAATTCTCAAATTTATTGTGAGCCATTGGGCGTGGTTAGCATTTTTAACCACGCGCCTTTAACTGTCTTTTTAATAGCACTAAGATAACAAACAGAAATGGTGAGAAGGAGCAGCAGCATAATAAATCAAAATAAGACTTTGACCCCCCCACACAATCTTAATCCAGCATCTCTACAATTCAGTCAATAATATTTTCAAGTTTAGGAAAAAGCATAAAGGCGGTCACACAAGTCCATCTTTTGTATGAAACAAGGTTCTGACTCTCTGTGGTCATTAAAAATCCCATGGTACTTCTCGTAAAGAGTAGGAATGTAACCCGATGGCCAAATTCCCTCCATCGGCCCTTAACCATCATAGCCTTCCAATCATCCCCATCCACTGAGGCCCCGTTTACACTAATATGTTTTAGTTTTAAAAGAGCGATTTAGAAATACAGGCATTGTTTTGCTGTGATTCCGTTTGGACCAGGTGCGGAGTGTTTCCTGTGATGTGCGTTTGGATAAAGACCAAGAGAACAGGACTGCAGGTGTTCATCCTTCCCTCTTCAGCTTTGGAGTTTTTTTTTGTTTTGTTTTCTTTATATTTATGTGTAATTTCACCAAATTTTTTATAAAATATATTTAAGTTAATTTGATTTTCTGGTTTGGATCTTTATTTGGTTTTGTTGCTACTTTCTTGAGCCAGGAGGTTGTAACAGTATAAATATGCATACAGTGAAGATGACGCTCATATAAATATGCAGCTACACGACGCCTCAACATTTCTGGAGTCTGTTAAGCTAATATCAAAATAAAAATAGGCAGTTCCTTATATCATGCTTTTATTTTATTGTTGAAAAAGTGAAATAACATAGCCTGCAGGGTGATGTGAATGAGGTTATATAGTACACTGTTCCCTTTAAAGTTTGTTTTCCTTATCAAACTTGCGAAGTCTAAACTTACAAGGAGAGGATGCAGGACCAAACTGTGTGTAGGCTACTTAACAAAAAGGGAAAAGCTTCAATCAGAATGTCTGCTGCCATGCCTCCGTTTTTCCCCATCCACACTGAGATGGAGCAGCAGCATTTTAAAATGAAAACGACCTCTTCAGTGTTTCCAAAACGTTCAATTTTTTGGCACTTGAAAACTCCGGCATAATGTGGATGGATGACGTAATTGTAAGAAAACTTAAGCATTTTAAAACTCAAACGTATTAGTGTAAAGTAGGCCTGAATTGGCTGTATCACTGTCTCTTCACTCCACCTATAGCTGGTGTGTGGTGAGCGCCATGACCTGAACGGCATTCGGCAGTGAAAGTGAATCTGAAAGTGCACACATAAATTAAATAACCATATCCTATTTTAGAGTGATGATAACAACAAGCATTACGATATGTTTTTTTTTTTTCTGTCATTGCGAACACTAAGTGTTGTGCATGAGAATAAATGTTTACACAGTGTCAATATAACTACTCTAGCCTCTATAATGTTGAAATGAAATTACAATGGTTGTGAAATTACAATAAAAACTTTAGTTTACATCTACAGACTTGTGAGAAAAATTTGTTCTTTATTTTTAGCAAAAAATCCATTGTGATTCTCATTTCAGCCAGAATCGTGCAGCCCTAAAAGCAAGTGTCTGTTAAGTTACTAACTTTCCCAAAACTCTTTTCCAATCTTTTTTTAATGAAATGCCTACTTCACTACATCCAATCAGCTCACAGTAGAAAAAAACAAGCCACGACTACTGTTTTCTCATTTAATATTCTGTTTCTCTAGGAACTGCATCACAATTAAAAAAAAAAAAACTTTGGTCACAAAACTTTTGGTTCATGCAGACTTTGGTGGTTTATGAGAACATGCCCCGAGGACATGACCTGACATTGACATTTGCAACAGGGTTCATGTGAGAGTTAGGTTTAGAGGTAGAGCAATATAATAAGTGTTTTTACACAAAAAAATACATTATGAAAATGAAGACTCTGCTATGGTTCTCGTAAACCACATATACGTGTGTGTGTGTGTGTGTGTGTGTTTGCGTAGGCAATTTTTTTAGCCATTGTTACTTGTCATATTATATGATGTGACCTCAGTAAAATGGTGGGCAAAAGCTAAGGCACATCAGCTGTCTTATATGTCAGGATGTGAAGTGTACATCCTTGCAGACTGTGGTCACAATTGACAGTGTTGACTGGGCAATTCACATCATCAATCTTTCTATGTCACATTCTGGCATTCTCATTTTTACACCAAGAATAAAATGTACAATACAAAGCCAATCAAGCCCTGCACTATTATAATGTTTTGCCTGGAATAAATATAAAAAAGGAAGCCGTCTAGCTGTTTTAGGGCTATGGATGGAGGTTTTCCATCACATACTGTAGGTCTGAAATGTAAAATAGTCCTTGTGGTTTTTAAGGGACAAAATGTTATTACGTCTCAAACCCATTATCCAATTCATAGCACCATTTGAAAATGTATGTTTTTTATATATAAATGTATTTTTCAATTTTTTTTCAATTGACTGTTTGGGTTGACAGCAAATTGCTTGTTAAATTCTAGATAGATTGAATAAAAAATATGTCTTATGATTTTAAGGCAAACTAAGCTTGTTTAAATGCCACATCGATTTAAGTTACTTAACAAACTGTACATAGGTTGACTAAACTAGAAAATAATGGTCAAGTTAACCTGAGCAAATGCATTATCTGGCCTTTTTTTTTTAAAGTTATTTGGTTTATTCAGGAGTTATTTCAGTAAGAGAGATTTTTTTAAGAGAACAAAAAATGGTAGGCTGCATTTTTTTAAGTTGACCTAACAAATCGTTTTTTTACCTTGTAGTAGAATACAAAAATAAATGATGTGATATATAGTCAGTTAAATGAAAAAAATTGACCCAATTTAGATATTTACAACAATAAAATATTGTAAATATAGTCAGTTATGAGCAGTGTGGGGCAATAACGAATTATGTGTTGCAGTAACTGCAGTAACTAATACTGTAATGCATTAGTTTTTAAATATTTTATTTCCATTATCATTACAATATGATGCGATTGTTCATTATCTGGTAAATTAATTAATTTTGGCTGCCTACGCATCATGTACGGGTTGGCAGACTGGACAACAGTAAATCAAAAGCAGAGAGACTGTGTGCGTGCGAGAGAGGCCAAGTGTGCGCGCAAGAGAGACCAAATGTGCACAAGGTAGGCCTAGTGTGCACAAGAGAGATCGAAAGCACGCAAGGTAGGTCAATTGTGCATGCATGAGAGACAGAGAGACTATTAACATTACTATTATTACTTCCTAAAATTTATGGTTGTCTATAATAGCAGTTATTGTGGTGCTGAGTTTCACCAATTTGATTCTGAATGATATTTCAGATTATTCATTCATTTTCTTGTCGGCTTAGTCCCTTTATTAATCCGTGGTCACCACAGCAGAATAAACAGAAAACTTATCCAGCAAGTTTTTCACAGCGAGTGCCCTTCCAACTGCAATTCACCTGTACCACATGTCTTTGGACTGTGGGAGAAACTGGAGCACCCGGAGGAAACCCACATGAACAGAGGGAGAACATACAAACTCCACACAGAAACGCCAACTGACCCAGCCGAGGCTCGAACCAGCAACCCAGCGACCTTCTTGCTGTGAGGCGACAGCACTACCTACTGCGCCACTGCGTCGCCTAATTTAGATTACTTACATTTATTTAATTATTTCAAATACAAAGCTGTATGACGTTAAAGTCACTTTTGTTTTTGCTTTTTTTGTTTCTGAATATATTATTCAGCTAGTTTATCACCTTGTGATATTTTCATTTTTGTGCTGCTGCTCTAACTTAAATAATTTATTGTTTAAAAATTACTTTTTATTTAAGTTTGTGTTGTGTTTAAGTTGTAAGAATGCAAAATAATTAAACTCTGAAGCTGATCAACAGTGTATTCTCCATGTCGCACTTAAGTGACTATATAAGGTCATTAATGGGAGCATTGAAAATGTTCTTTGGAAAAGTAACTCAAAAAATGTGTTTTAACAGTAATGCATTACTTTTTGGTGTGAATAATCGATAAAGTAATTGAGTTACTTTCTAAGTGAAGTAACTAGAAACTGTAATTACTTTTTTTCAGTTACTAGCACAACACTGGTTATAGGAAACAAAGTCAATTGTGAGATGTACAACAGCTACAAGAATCAGTCACGATTGCAGTATCATTCAAATTACATTCCGATTGAGAAGCATACTGTAAAGCCAGTTATGCGAAACAAAACTGTCATTTAATTATATTTTCAGCTAAATTATAAAGTCACAGTGTGAAAAATCAAGCCGGTTTGAAACTGAGAGTATCTCTCAGTATCATTTTGGGACATTATATGCCACACTGTGAGATACTGTAGAATTAGTTTTGGAAGACAAAGAAACAACAGGGAAATTGAGTAAAATTGTGATTAACAGTAAAGTCACATTGTAAGATATAAGCTCAGTGAAACAGCAATATACTGTATAAAAAATCTTATTGTGAGGTGTGCCCTTACATACAGTCTATGATCTTACAAACTGTACTGTTTTTGACCACTCGTGACTGATCTCAACGTAATTTTGATAATAAGATCATAACATACTGGCAGGCTTCCTAGCAAGAGAGTTTGTTCTCTGACAAAAGAAATCATTTATGATTGCAGAAGCGTGGCAGAAATCAAACACCGCATGCACCGATTAAGAGTGTGAATGTAAGCTGACCAAATGAGTGGGCGCATGTTCAGTGAAAGGTGTGAGAATCTGCTGTGTGTGTGTGTGTGTGTGTGTGTGTGTGTGTGTGCGTGTGTGCGTGTGTGCGTGTGTGCGTGTGTGCGCATACACTTTCTCTTTTACCCCTGAATCAAAGTCTCCTCACACACAAACCAATCTAAGAAGTCTGGTTGAGTAATGTGATCAGCGTACGGTTATCGCAACTGTTGATTACATGCCCAGTTTAGTTACTTCATCATTTAGCTTTACATCTCACCACAAATAAAACAGGCCCACTGTGTGCACAATAATAAGATCAACCGATCATGTAATGTGCTAAATTACACACACAAACACAGCTTCAGCAAACAGCATTTGGTAGGATTTGTGATTGTGTTTCTCTGGCTCGGTTCAGTAGGAATGTGCCTATGTGCATGAAGACAAGCAATCAAACCTCAGCAGGTTTGTGTAGGTTAGTGTACGCTGACTGATTTAATTAAAGTCTGGAGGACAATCATTTACTCCAGACGGAGGCCTGGAGGCTCTAAGAAATGACATAGTAATAAGGTATGATTGTTCATAAATGTCTTCAGTTCATCAACTTCTGCTAAGAAGTGAAGATGGATTCAATAGAGTGCAACAGTGGAGTTATCAAGGTTAAAACTTTTTATTATCTCAAAAGGGAAGCAGATTTTTAACAATTACTCATAACTCGTTAGTTACAGATGTTCTTAATTTAGTGCATATGGTTTGGTTAAAAGCATCTGTTTGCATCATTCATTCATTTATATTATTTTTCAGCTTAGTCCCTTATAAATCTGGGGTCGCCACAGTTGAATGAACCGCCAACTTATACAGCATATGTTTTACACAGCGCATGCCCCTCCAGCTGCACCCCATCACTGGGAAACCATTCACTCTCATTCACACACATACACTACAGACGATTTAGCATACCCAATTCACCTATAGCGCATGTCTTTGGACTTATGGGGGAAACCGGAGCACTCGGAGGAAACCCACACCAAAACGAGGAAAACATGCAAACTTTATACAGATATGCCAACTAACCCAAATAAGGCTCGAACCAGCGACCTTTTTGCTGTAAGGCGACTGTGCTACCCACTAAGCCAATACGCCACCCCCCTGTTTTCACCAATTAATCTTATTTTTTTCAAGACAACCATAGTGGTATTTGTGCTGAAAAACTCCATTAAGAATATCAATTAGAATATCACTGAGCAAAGTGCAATAAAAGCACCCCTAAGGAAGTAATGGAGTCAATCTCCATATACACTTTCAACATAATAAAATATTTGTATAATCATATGCATATAACGCAAAAAACATGAAATATTTTGTTTCTGTATATACAATCACTAATTTTTTATTAACAATTTTACATTTAGCCATCAAATTTAATATGATTATGTCATTCAGTGTTTCAGTGTATTGTAGTTTCTTAATACAGCCTTTAAGACCACAGTCTTAAATTTATAATTTTTTTTATCAGATTTTCATTTACTTCTTTGCTTAAAGGGTCACGAAACACCAAAACACATTTTTGAGAGGTTGGCAGTATATATGTGTGTGTGTATATATATATATATATATATATACATATGTATGTATATACATATATATGTGTGTGTGTGTGTGTGTGTGTGTGTGTGTGTGTGCGTGCGTGCGTGCGTGCATGCGTGTGTGTGTGTGTGTGTGTGTGTGTGTGTTTAAGACATTCATTCATTCTCTTTTCGGCTTTGTGAATTTATTAATCAGGGGTCGCCACAGCGGAATGAACTGCCAACTTATCCAGCATACGTCACAATGGAATTATAAGGTTCTATCTGCGTTCTAAATGATTTTGAGATATTCAAAGTTTTTGCAAATAGTATGTGTGTATGATTTGGTTTTTAAATAAAAAGTCTTAAAAGGTAAACAACTTATAAAAAAAGCATCCCATAATGTAAACAAGATGTCATTTAATAAGAATATGTCAATAACTCAATTTTGATAAAAATGTCAGATAGTACCTTATAATTCTAAGGTGACAATATATTTTACACAGCGGATGCCCTTCTAGCTGCAACCCATCACTGGTAAACATCCATACATGCTCATTCACACGCATATACTACAAACAATTTAGCCTACCCAATTCACCTATAGCACATGTCTTTGGACTTGTGGGGGAAACCTGAACACCCAGAGGAAACCCACACGAACACGGGGAGAACATGCAAACTCCACACAGAAACGACAACTGACCCAGCCGAGGCTCGAACCAGCAACTTTCTTGCTGTGAGGCAAATGTGCAACCCACTGCACCACAGTGTAGCCCTAGGACACATATATTTCAAAGTAGGACACATATAAAAAGTGAAATATAAGTTTAGTTAATTTGCTCATCGGATATAAAAATTAATTTTAAAGCTACGTTAAGGCATTCAGATTATTTTGTAAATTCCAGAGTGCAGATTTACACCGGCCGGTACAAAGTGACGTCACCGAGTTTTCAGCACATCTGTTCATTAATTCATGAAAAAGACTTGGTTTAAACCAATCAGCATGCTCTATTGTGAATGATATGCAACTACATTAATATGCATAATATAGCTTTGAAGATATTTTTACTTGTAATGCTGAGTTCACACCAGACGCGGAACGCGCGGATAAATTGCGCTATTCGCGTGTAAATAGCTGCGTGAATATTTGAGTTTACTCACTTCTTTCACACGTCAAACACCGTTTTATTCGCGCATCAAATCCGCTTCACTTGCGTGTCAAATTCACTTCAGAACAGACACGGATTCGCGTGATGGGCAGGGCTTCTATCTGCCCGGTGACTCTAGCTTTGTTGCTAAATGGCTAACAGGGATTTTATGAAAAAATAACAATGTTTATGTGCTTTATGAAGGCTGAAAAACAGCGTCAATACGTTTAGGGCTGTGTCTGAGTCCACTAGATCCTTTCAGACATGCATCAACCTCTATGAGCTCATAAACTTATCCAGAAACTGTACCTGGATGATAGAGGCTTTCAGTTGTGCTTCTGACTGAGCCGAGCCCAGTTTGATTAACTTTTTGTTGGTGTTAGCTGGAGGATTTCCCACGGGACACCAACAACAGGCGATAAGTCACAATCACGCCTCCACAAGAGCAAGCTCCTTATTGGTTAATGTGGCACGAATGTCCGCTGAAGTTTAGATTTTCGAACTCGAACCTGAAATCGCTCAATTTGCGCTGCGCCATTCGCGCTTATCACGGCATTCGCATCGCACCATTCGCTCAATTCACGTCATTCGCGCCATTGGTGCATATAGCACCACAGGATGTTTATTCGAGCATTTGCATCGACTTAACATGTAAATCACTTGCGCTTGACGCGCGTTCCGCGTCTGGTGTGAACGCAGCATGACAGTGTTCAGAGAGATACAATGTGCAATGTTGTGTTGCCAACCGTGATTCAAACAACTGGAAGAAGAATTGTTCAGAGACATGGGTCATCAGTGTTGTGTTTATAAATGTGCAAGTTTTTTTTTGCATTTCCCTGCTATAACAGTACAGCTCACTTGATGGCAAAGTTAGTAAGTGAAGTCAGCATTACTCTTAGTTTTTAAAGACATAATTTAGTCGAAATTATTTAGTTACTAAGTTTACAGTAATAACTCTACAATATTATGGACTAAAAATCCTCCACTTCCACACAGCTCTCAGATCCACTGTAAATGCTGCTCTCTGTCTATCTCCCCTGCATCTGTGTTTGTGTTGCCGGTGTGAAAATCAGATGTAGTGCACATGTAGTGGGGGGTTTCATAGCCCTTTAAATCAATAATTGTTAATGTTGTGATGTTTCTTAGGACTGGTTGGTTTGGTTCGTTGATTGTAATGCTTAAAGACTTTAATAAAAATCCCTATGAGAAAAATTAATGGAAAATTCTTCCAGAATCAGCGCTTCTGAAAATGGGAGCATGCAACAATGCACATCATATAACGTTGAGGTAGAAACAAAAAAATTATGCTTGGCAAGAGACTTACGTTGGTTTAGAGGCCTCTGCTTGATCTGTCTGAAGTTTCTGTCCTCCTTCCACCTCCATGGTGCAGTAAACAATTCGGTTTGGTGCTAAAGACTTCAGACCCTGTACCTCCATAATCACCACCTGTGAAGTAAACAAGAAAAGAGCAATGAAAAAAGACTCTTAAAAAATGACTGCCTAGTAGAAAATACAATCAAAAATAGCTGATGTTATCAAAGTCAAGGAAAATGTGTTGCGTTGGCAGCCATACAGTAGTTATTTCTGTCATTCAAGGCTCTCTTTACACCTACAGTAGTAGTAATATGTGTTTTTGTCAATCCAATCACAAACGGATAATGCTGTACATGCTGTAGGAGTACACAGGATCTAATATGATTTAAACACTTTTAGAGGTAGTCAAAATGCACTGTATTGAATTGTTTTCATTTTCAATTGCTTTTAAAAACTAATTTGGTGAAATATAATGCCACAAACAGCCACAAAAGACTGTCTACAATCTGCTACTGAACTAAATTGTAATTATTGTTAGATGTTTGTGATAAAGTATACAATAACAAGGATACATACATAACTGCTGTACCAAAACACACAGATTATAAGTGAATTGGCAGTTGCCAGCCACATGCTTTTTAACTAACTTGATTTCCTAATCATTTCTAAAACTTGTAACATGGGTTTGATTATTTAACAGCTCCCACATAAGTTATGCAGAGCAAAAAAGGGTAACAATTTACAATAAGCACATTAATAATGCTGTCTTATTATGTGAACTACACATTACTTTATAATGAACTAATGATGAGTTAATGTATGCGCTGATCATGAACTAACTTTAACTACAACATGAGACACATGAGTTCATGTGTGAATAACGGCTACCTTAATTACTTGGTAGTACATGTTTTTTTTTTTTTTGTTAATTAATGTATCAATTACCACATTAGTTTATGCTTAATTTAACCACCATGGACTCATTAGCTGTTAGCATATAATGTCATGACTTTACTTGGGGGGGCTGACATAATGACATAATTATACTGTTAATGTATAATTACGTCATGACTTTACTTAAAGGGCACATCACTATTAACTCATTCTTAACTACTAATTAACTCCTTATACATGTCCAACTAGTGTGTTTACACTGAATAACAATAGAAAAGTGTTCTGTTAACAGTTTAAACACAGGACTTCATGAGTAATTAAGGATAAGTTAATGGTGATGTGCCTCGTCAAGTAAAGTCATGACATAATTATACATTAACAGTTGCTAAAGATTTGTCGGCTGCACATCCATGATGCAAATCTCTTATTCAACCACATCCCAAAGGTGCTCTATTGAATTGAGTTATGGTGACTGTGGAGGCCATTTGAGTACAGTGAACTAATTATCATGTTCAAGAAACCAGTTTGAGATGATTCACGATTTATGACGCGTTATCCTGCTGGAAGTACTGTAGCTATCAGAAGATGGGTACACTGTGGTCATAAAGAGATCCCCCACACCATTAAACCACCAGCAGCAGCCTGAACCATTGATAGAAGGCAGGATTGATCCATGCTTTCATGTTGTTAACACCAAATTCTGACCCTACCATCTGAATGTCAAAGCAGAAATCAAAACTCATCAGACTAGGCAACGTTTCTATTGTAAAATGTTTATTTTCATTCTCTATAAATCCTAGAGATGATTGTGCATGAAAATCCCAGTATCAGCAGTTTCTGGAATACTCAGACCAGTACGTCTGGCACCAACAACCATGTCAAGTTCAAAGCCACTTAAATCACCTTTCTTCCCCATTCTGATGCTTGGTTTAAACTTCAGCAGATCGTCTTGACCATGTCTACATGCCTAAATGAATTGAGTTGTTGTCATGTGATTGGCTGATTAGAGATTTGCGTTAACAGTTAGACAGATGTACCTAATAAAGTGGTTGGTGATATAAACAGTTAACAAAATTTCCTAAAATTGACAAATCAACTTATCCACTTGGATGTAACCACTTTCTATCACTTTCGGCCCAGATAAAATCTGGGTTAGGGAAAAGATGAAATTTGAAAGCTGTTTACACAATGCCATTTTCTAAAGATGAAAACTAAAAATAAAATGGTTTTCCGTTAAAGTATTAAAAAATGATACCCTTTATGGTCTTTGTAAACTGAAAAAAAAAGTAAAACCTGTAGCTTCTTTTTAATTGTACTCATTCAATGAATCATTTCATCCAGTTCATAATTCAGATTGACTCATTTATGAATCAGACTTTTCAGGCTAACAGCTGGAGGGTTATCAGTGAAATTAACTGGACTTTTAGTGTTTTATAAATGATGTGCATCTTTTTTGAAGCCAATATTGTTGCTGCATTAACAAAAAGCCATTGTTTGTCACATATTTTTATGGATTTTCCTTAGTAGAAAGAAAGCAATTTGAATTTGGAACAGAACGAGAGTGAATAATTGATCCCCATATTGTATTTTTTGGGTGAACTAATCCTTTGACATGCAGGATAAGTTAGATCCATCTTGATATATTGCCACACACACACACACACACACACACACACACACACACACACACACACACACACACACACACACACACAGAGAGAGAGAGAGAGAGAGAGAGAGAGAGAGAGAGCCGTCATGCATAAGGAGAGTGGATGGGAGATGTGTCAGATAAAGCCATCATCACAAAGGTATCAGTGAAAAGAGAACGAGCTGTTAACACGCGACATACATCACATGGCTTTATTGCCCTCTTCTTCAGGGAATATCTCCTCTCAGATACTGTCACTTGATTAAAGCTAGCTTTTTAGCAGGCTGTCACTGCCACTCAGGATTTTCTGTCTGGTTTGTGCTAAGTACAGCTTGAAAACACACACACACACACTCACAAATTTGAAATATTCCTGTCCTCTTTTAAACCTGCACAACAAACAGAAAGTGACATTTTCAATTTGTCGCCCTTTGCAAATCAAAGAGCAATTTATCGCTTGTACACCAGCATGGTTTGTAATATGTGATGGTGATATGCAATGTTGTAATGAGATGTTCAAAGCAATGGCAGCACAAATTAGATTTTCACTCGATAAAAGGAAAGACGGAAATCCAACGTGAGGCCAGTGATGAATGTCAAGATCATCATAGATTCAATTATTTCATCAGAACATTGTTGTGGTCAAATCAATTCCTATCAAATCAGAAGCTAAAATAAGATTGTGGTGAAAAGAAAAGAGGCGATGTCGGGTTTGTATTTGTTTCTTGTGCTCATGTAAATTCTCGTTTCCTAAGTGTGGGCAATGAGATGAGTTCAGGGATATAAAAAGATCTGAAAAGAAGCCAAAAAGATATTTGTGAGAGAATCCATGAATTCTGATGCTAAGTTATTGGGAATACAAATTGTGCAGGTTTTGCAGATCCAGATTTTAGCCACCACACAGGGTCATACTTTATTTTGATGGTCCGTTTGTTGAATTTAAGTTACATGCCAATTAATTCTCATTAGATTATAAGCAGACTGTTAGGTTGGAGTTGGGGTTAAGGTGAGTCTTAGTTGACATGTACCTGCAAAGTTTCTTATAGTCAGTTAAATGTCTGTTGAATGAGCAGTGTGAACAGACATTAAGCAAAGAGTATACTAATGCACAAATGGACCATCAAAATAAAGTGCTCCTCCACACTGTAAAAAGCTATTATTCTCTTTACTTTAAAATATCAGTAAACCCATTGACTTCACTTGACATTTATAAACAGCACATATTTAATGTGCATATTTAATTTAAACATATTTAATAACTAATCGCTTTTTACAGTGCAATCAAGAGTATTAAAGAGATAGTTCACCTAAAAATAAAGTTCTGTCATCATTTATTCACACTTCATTTGTTCAAAATCTATATTTATATATTTCCGTCTTCTGTAAAACATAAAATAAGTTTTTCTTTTGAAGAATCCTGGTAGCTGCACCTATAGACGAATTACCATGTTTGTAAGCATTAAGGATGCGTGCGCAGCGAGGTAGCAGAAAAAAAAAACGAGAGCGCTAGCATATACAGTACAGCGAGAGAATGACATCCTACGTGGTACAGAGTTTGTTGTCTTAGAAATACGTTATATTGATTACATATTATATATATATTATTTACATAATGCTTTCAGCGTATTATAAAAGCTTGTCACACAGTGATAAGCACAGTTATTCTGCAAAATTAACTTTAAAGTGAGCGGCGTTTATCTGACAGGTTCATTTGCGATAGTACCCTACCAAAGGATATTGTATAAAATGAAATAGCCAAGCATCCAGCCCCAAATATACAATCTCATTGTTCTGTGTGGTCATGTCCAAGAAATAATGTTCCATGATTACCAGATTCAAAACTATGTAGTGCTAAAAACTGAGGTTCTGCCTAGCCAAAGACAAGGAAAAAAGACGGAGCTAGTGTTATACCGGGCCTGGGTAATCATCAACAAGCAAAACTACTGCATTCTGACAGCGAACTACACCTGAACTTATGGGAGGGTATGTGAACTTACATATAGGGGTAAAGTTGGTTTTATATTTGCACGTTTGGATTTCTCCTTAATAATATAATTTCATAAAAGTATTATTTGCAAACTCTAAATAGCGTAATCATATTAGCAGCCAATGACTATCAAAGTACAGCATTGTACACAGTCAAATAAACAGTGTTAATGTTGTTTTCAAGTCACACTTGCAGGTTATATCAGACCGAATATTCAAAGTGCCGTGGTAAACAATATAGGATGTGTGTCACAAGTTGTCACTGAATGAATTTGTGAATACAAAACCAACTTTACCTTAATAACTTTGTAATATAAACACTTTCACGTTTCATTCTAAGCATTCAGTGTCCGCAGTTTAATTAAACATGTTTTACTGTTTATGCTGAAATTATTGCTGAAATCAAAAACGTGTAATGTGTATGATTCAGCATAGTGTGAACATACCTGATATAAAATGAGACCTGCAGAGTCGAGCATTTTTAATTAGGTCGTCACTTCATTCAGCTCCCTTTTAAAGACGTCTGCAGTTGGAATTAAAGCAGTGTGGTGTACGGTAAAAGTTAAGTTTTCTATTTTTGGACTTTCAAATTTGGCATCAACACAACATGTTTACTATTGCCACCCGTCTCTTTTTGCAACCAAGAACCCTTGTGACGCCATGTGTGATGTAGGTTGGTAATTTGTCTATTGACTTTCATAGTCATTTCTATTACTACTATAGAAGTCAATGGGTGCCAGCAACCAGCATTCTTCAAAATATCTTATTTTTGTGTGTTCAAAAGAAGAAAGTAACTCAAATAGGTTTAAAATCAGTTCATATAAGTTAAATCAACTCATAAGGTTGATTTAATTTCAGCTTAAAAATTTAAGACAACGAGGATGTTTTTGCAGTGTAAGATGAATAAGTTATGAACAATACTTTTACAGCATTTATTAATCATAGTTCCACATTTAAAAATGCATTATTAACATCCAAATTCATGCTTGTTACCATTAATTAAAGCACTGTGAATTAAACTAACACTGAAAAACTGTATAAGGTTAACTAACATGAACAAATACTGTACACTGTAAAAATGCAGGGTTCCACTCAATTCATCCATGTTGTCCAAATAAAAATTAAGTTAACTTAAAACTTTTAACAAATTTATGTGGATTGAACATAAAAAAATGAAGTTGTCCAAATGAAATCTTAAGAATTGTGTTGTTTCAGCTCATTGTAAATAAGTAGTTTGAACGAGCAAAAAATATTTTTTGAGTGTAGTAAATGCATTGTTCATTGTTTGTTCATGTTAGTGAATGCATTAAATGACAATACCTAATACAACCTTATTGTAAAGTGTTACCAATTAATTTTACTAATACCAGTAAATGGACTGCTTCTAACCTTGGTAGATCATATGTATGTATGCCTTTAGAAAATTCCTAACTGTGTTTTAATGCCAAAAAGACGTAGTAAATTATCTTTTATGTATTGTATTCTAAATTAAATTTGGTTCATGCATTTTATTCTGAAACCCAATTCAGATCATTCCACAGATGTACTTTATAGTTGTGGTGTAAATCAAAAGGCTGCTTGTTCAAATGGCTGTTTTTTGGCCTAAAAATAAAAAGAGGAAAAAGGGAAATTACCTAATTGCCTAAATTAGTTTATCTCAGGAGTCCTTTGAGATATCTACCTCAGTTGTAAAATATGAGCATACTATTTTCTCTTTTATTTTGTCCTTTGTCACTTACCTCAGCTATAGCTAAATTTTGACAAAAAGGATCTAAAAAAACTCAAAGACGTTTTATAAAACTAACATCATGCTAATAAGTTACAAACTATCCATAACATCCTGCTTTTCCTTCATATGCCGCCATATTTGTCCTAAATTGTTGTCAACCCACAAAATAATTTCACCCTAAGCTGAAAGATAAATGATGTATATCAAAGTGTTTGTCTCTTGTGGTTTGAATACAGTCAGTGCTTTTTTAGACAGGGATATTACACTAATCCAGAAATATACACCACACTTTCTATAATATAAACTTTAAACAGCATTTTGTTCATTGTAGAAATGAACTTCTACATGCTTGGTGATCAGCCAATCCGTTATAAACTGCAGTCTTGACATCGATACCTATGAGATCTCCTTGTTTAGAGTGTCACGAGGTCATGTTTTGAACAACATTCCCGGAAAAAGTGACACTCTAATCCATGCAGTTAAACAGGAACACTTACCTCCAGTGTGAAAGACAAAACAACGTCAGACTTGGAGAGCTGGTTCTCGTCCTCCTGGCCCATGTCAATGATGGATGTGTTGTGGCCTCTTTTGAGCTTCTGCAGTTTAAACTCTCCTCCTTTGGACACTGGCATGCTTTCCAGATTGGCCATCAGCAGGTTCACCGATGACTTCAGCTCCTCAATGTACATGGCCTCCATGTCCCTGGACACAAACTTAGGGAAGCGGCCAGCCTGTTCAAGCAGGTAAAGAGAGAAAAAACAATTCTTTAGAATTAGAATGTCTTAATTGGCATTGTACAATGTGCATCTACATTTTTTTTTTTTGACTTCCAGTACAAAAAATCAACAAGCACACACATACAATGGCAAGTGAAACATGTAAAGAAATATAGAGCAAATAGTGCAAGGCAAGTACAGCAAGCAATGACAACATTGCAATAAATGTTTTTTTACTTGGATGTTTTGTCTTGTTTCTAGTCCAAATATCTAAAAATTCTTAAAATTAAGAAGCATTTTCTAGACAAGTAAAAGATATGATCCTGTTTAAATAAATAATAAGTCAATTTTTAGTGATTTTTCCTTAAAACAAGCAAATATTCCTCCAATGGGGTAAGCTAAGTAAAGCTATTTTGTTTTCTTTTGACATAAGATTATTTTCCATAAAGAAAAACATTTTTTTGAACAAGCATTGCAGGATAAAGTCCATTAAGTCAGTATTGTACAGAGATTAAAGCAGAAATGAGATGTAGTAAATATTAGAGGTAGACGAATTTTCAACTAAATTCACCTTTATTTGTATAGTGCTTTTACAATGTAAATTGTGTCAAAAGCAGTTTCACAATAAAACTCAAGAGCTTAGGTGCTGAGAAATTAAATATTTAAGTTGAATTTTTTGATGGTATGTTTATAAAAACATTTCAAGAATCCAGAGGTTTGTGCCTTAAGTGATTGATAGCTTTTTCCAGAGTGTATCAGAATGAAAAGAAGTGTGAACGATACTTTTGGCAAATTTTGGGCTGTCATATGCAGAAATATATATATATATATATATATATATATATATATATATATATATATATATATATATATATATATATATATATATATATATATATATATATATAGTAAAAGTCAGAATTATTAGCTCTCCTGAATTATTAGTCCTCGTTTATTTTTCCCCAATTTCTGTTTAACAGAGAGAAGATTTTTTCAACACATTTCTAAACATAAAAGTTTTAATAACTCATTTCTAATAACTGATTTATTTTATCTTTGCCATGATGACAGCAAATGATAATTTACTAGATATTTTCAAGACACTTCTATACAGCTTAAAGTGACATTTAAAGGCTTAAATTTAAAGTTAACTAGGCAGGTTGGGGTAATTAAGCAAGTTATTGTATAACGATGGGTTTTTTGTAGACTATCAAAGAAACATAGCTTAAAGGGGCTAATAATTTTGACCTTAAAATGGTTTTAAAAACAATTAAACTGCTTTTATTCTAGCCAAAATAAAACAAATAAGACTTTCTCCAGAAGAAAAAATATTATTAGACATACTGTGAAAATTTGCTTGCTCTGTAAAACATCATTTGGGAAATATTAAAAAATAAATAAATAAAAATAGAGAAGGGGCTAATAATTCTGACTTCAACTGTATTTAGAGAGGTTGTCTGTTATCTTAATCCCATGCAAATTAATCATGTGTGTAATTTGAAAAGTAAAAATTCACCTGCAATTTTTGCCAAACACAGTGGTCCTTTGACAGTACTAGTCCTGTGCAAAACATGTATCTAACACATATATCCATGTGCATCATTTTATCAACTTTTTTATGAAGAGTGGAGTGTTTTGAAAGTGTGGTGAGCTTTGGGTCATACAGTATTAATACACACTATACCACACAATTTGCAGAAAGAGAAAGCTGAAAACCATGAGAAGAGCAAAAAACTTATAACATGTATGGAGTTTATAGAAGCGTTTGGTAAGGAACATTGATCTGTTTATGATATTCCTCTGTTTATGATATGATATTTGATTTATATTTATATTTTTTAAATAAACCTCCTTGAGATCGTAATCCCAGAGATTATCAGTAAATCAGGAAAAAAAGAGCTTTACTTTGATAAAAGAAAGCAGTTATTAGAAATGAGTTATTAAAACTACTGTATTATGTTTAGAAATGTGTTCTCTCATTTAAACAGAAATTGGGGAAAAACATATAGTTTACAGTGGGGCTAATAATTCTGGAGGGCTAATAATTCTGATTTCAACTGTACTGGGTATGTATGTGGGATTGAGTGTGGTGTGACACATAGTTCCCAGGTAATACTAATTCCATCTAAATAGGGGATAGGAGTGACATAACCAGACATTGTGGTTCTGTACTATATCTAACTGTACTTTGTGTGTAGTATTTAAAGATGGACACTTACTTTTGTGAATTGATCAGCCATTTGCAGTCGCCCATCCAGTTCTCTTCTGATTTGGGCAGCCTGTTCATCAGGATTGTCCAGCTGTAATACACAAAACATTTTACTGGATCTACACTGACATTCCAATCACCTTTACTCCAGGTTACAGGATCAACCTGTATCTGACCTTCAACATTACAATAAACAATGTCAAAATATATCAGCTGCATAGAAAAGGTCATCATTTACTAATACTCACATTCACTGTGTGTTTGTGTGCGTTTACATAAGTTTATTAAATGTAAAAGGGCAATGCAGATCAGACCCAAATAAGAAAGTTCAAAAAGTAGAATGAATTTAATTGATCAAAAGTACAGTAAGAGTAAAATAAATGCATTAATTATTTAAAATATTTATCTTTTAAAAAATTATGGTATATATTTTTGTTAATAAAAATAATCCCCTTTTTCTAATTTTTATTTGTTAAAGAATCCTGAAAAAAAGCATCAGAGTCTACACAAAAAATTCTATTCATTTATGCATTTTCCTTCGATTTAGTCTCTATTTCAGAGGTCACCACAGTGAAATAAACTGCCAACTATTCCAGCATATGTTTTACATAGCAGATGTCCTTTCAGCGGCAACCCAATACAGGGAAACACCCAAACATATAACTATATGGCCAATTTAGTTTTTTATTGAATTCACCAATACCACATGTCTTTGGACTGTGGGGGAAAACCAGAGCACCCGGTGGAAACCCACATTAACATGGTAAAAACATACAAACTCAACACAGAAATCCCAACTGGCCCAGGCAGGACTCTAACCAGCGACGTTCCTCTTATCAGGCGACAGTGCTAACCACTGAGCCACAGTGCCACAAAAATATTACTATAACTGTTTTTGACATTGAAAATGATCTTGAGCATCAAGTCAGCTTATCAATGACTGATCCATTTCTCATAACGTCACCAAGAGAAAGTGACTTTAAAATGTTAAAATTGACTGTTGATCCTTACACAAACATAAAAAAATATATATTTTTAATGGATTTTTATGTCACAACCTTTAATACGTTAAATGGCAAAATATACAACTGGAACTAAGCACATTTTGTACTGCATAAATGTATGTGTCCATACTCATGCACAGTACTTGCTTCTGAGGACCAAATATTTCTCTCGAGTGCACCATAAAGGAAGTTTGAATCTTTATTCATAATTCTGACTGTCATTTGACAACCAGAAATATATCCTGAGTAATCTACATGGATATGGTGTATATACACACATACACACACACACACACACACACACACACACACACAGACACACACAGACACACACACACACACACACAGACACACACACACACACACACACACACACACACACACACACACACACACACACACACACACACACACACACACAGACACACACACAGACACACACACACACACACACACACACACACACACACACACAGAGATAATGGAGATTAGGACATAGGCATAATGTATTTTAAACTGTTTATTATATGGCTCAACCCCATCCCCCAACCCAAACCCAACAATCAGAGGTAATTTATGGCAAAATCTTAATGTGATAAGACCAAGTTTGAATTTAAGCATTTTGAATTACGGCGACACAAGGTATGTCCTAGTAAACCAGCTCAGAAGAGTACAACTAGGTCATACCCATGTCGTTATACAAATGTCTTTCTTGTAAACAGAGGTGGGTAGAGTATCCAAAATCTATACTCAAATAAATGTACAAGTTCTTGTAGAATTTTTATTAAAAAAAAGAAAAAGTAACAATCTTAAAAGTTACTAAAGTAAGACTAAAAAAGTATTTGATAAAAAAAATTACTCAAGTAAATAGTTACTAGTTAATTTTCATTATATATACAGCTGAAGTCAAAATAATTCGTCCTCCTGTGAATTTTTTTCTTTTTCAAATATTTCCCAAATTATGCTTACCAGAGCAAGAAATTCTTCACAGTATTTCCTATAATAATTTCTCTTCTGGTGAAAGTCTTACTTGTTTTATATCGACTTAACCCTTGTGTGGTGTTCATATTTTTGTTACTCAGCCAGTGTTTATGCGTCTAGTGGACCCGCTAGAGTTTTGACTTAACACAATCAAACAATTTTATGTTAAATTAATCAACAAATGTTAAACTAATCCCAATTACAAGCCATATGAACAGCAAACATGGTTAATTTTTTCCCTTTACCTTTGTTAGATCAAATTGATGAATTAATGTGCTTCTCGTTTTTTTTTTATTTTTTTTATTTTTATTATTATTATTATTAATATTATAAAAAAAATAAAACCCACAGATTTGTTTTTTCGTATTGTTCCCACCATGGTCATGGACATCATCATCAGAAGCGCCTCTTTCCTCCACGATCAATTGCAAGGCCCTCGCAGCAGATAATCTGTTGGCCATCTTGATCACTTGTGTTAAGGTACCACACTGGCAAAGTCTTATTTACTCTGCCCCTAATTTGCAGATGGGACAAGCTTGGTTCCCGCAAGAGAGAGGGTAAAATGTGCAGGGAACCATGATTTGTCCTTCACCAAAATTGACTGATTTCTGTGAGAATCTCGGGTTCATGTGTGTTCTAATAGGTCTTCTGCAGTATTTGTGATGATCGAGATGCAGTTCAACAGATGATTCATCAGAAAAATCTACCTATTGCCACTTTTCCAAATGATCAACTAGAAGTCAAGCTGTTATTTGTTGCTCTTACAATTAGGATTGACAACAAAACTTTTCTCAGGTAGTGCACATTGCCAAATGTTTTAGGACACCCTTCCAAACACTTAAATGCATGATTTCCAATCACTTCCATGGCCACAGGTTTATCATATTGATTACAGACATGCAGATACTTCTTAAAGCATTTGTACCATGGTCAACTATTAATGGCTTTACCATATCAAAGTGAAAACAACTGAGAACAACGGCAACTTAGTCACAAAGTAGTAGGTCATGGAAAATCATGTTTGTGTATAAGTGAGAGAAAGAGATCTTTGCACACCTTGATATGATTGAGAAAATAAAATATAAGCAGCTCAGCTCTCAGTACATAGTAAACACAGTAAGTGAATTAATGCACACACACACACACACACTATAATTTGCTGTTTTCCTCCATATAACTCCATATAAACGCCAGAAACTTTTTTGCCTAAAGGGTTAATGGTGACAACCGATGATCAACTGTAAAATTTACACATTTTTCCTCCTGCTAACAGGGCAAACCAGCAACAACAAGAATGCATGATTATATGGTGTCAAGTCTTTGCAAACAAAAAAAGTGGTTATAATGGACGTCAATGGTGCAAAAACAGCCACTAACATAATGAAAGGGTAGTCTATTTGAACAACACAAAAGGGTTTAATAGCCTAAAGAGAAAGAACAACACAAGGGTGTGTAAAGGATGACTTGAATTGTAATTTTCTTGCACAGATGACTAGCCTTTAAGCTAACTGCTTTTAAAGCTAGAAAAATCTTGCTTGCCAAGAAAGATTCACTTTAGTACTACTTTAATTAGCAATTGTTGTTATTCTACCACTTAGGGCCCAGCCAAAAAATCAACACTTATCTGGCAGCCGGAAGGGTATAAAAAATTCAGCATGTCAATTTTCATCCTTCAAACGTCTTTGTTTTTGATTTAAGACCAAGAAAAACAACACCATACGATGTGGCCTATGTATGTTTGATACCAAAGGGTTTGAACTAATGGTAAGTTCAGAGCATTATGAGGGAAGAATTGGCCAGTCAGATCCATGGTCGGGTGGAGAGCCATCTGGACAGGCTGAGTCCACGGTGTCCCCCTTCCTGACTCCAGCTGGGCTAAAATCAGTCCTCAAAAAGCTACAAACACCTACACGCTACCATGAGGATTCCTACATGCAAGTTCACACACAAACACACAGACACACAGACACACAGACACACAGACACACAGACACACACACACGCACACACACACACACACACACACACACACACACGCACACACACACACATACACACACCAATGCTCTTACAGCATATGCACCGCTCATACAGAACAATGAGTGCATATAATTGTGCAGACAAACCTAATTACAACACATGCTCACACCACACAGGCATGAGTTTGTGTCCAAGTTCTGTCCCACACATCCAGTACATGTACACACACTTCACATGACGCCAGTGTGTGGGAGTTTTCATAATGACATGCTTAATGTTTGTGACAAATAACAGGACAGGTGTCCAAGACACAGATAAGTCTCTTCCAAGATTCTTTCCACCTGTGCTATGATAACTAGCCAGGCAATTTCAAGGTGTTTCAGACCTGTTTTATAGAATTTCTTCAATCCTCAAGCTTTTTTCATAAAACAGGAAAAAACTTGACCTGTTTGCTCTTTCTTTTTGCTCTTGCTAGATTCTTGCATTGTTATTTTGAGTTTGAAAGCAGAGGCTTGGTTCTTTGTTTTGATATATGCAATGCTTATACAATCCTACACTGTAAAACCCAATAAGTTAAGGTAACTCAAACCATTTGAAGAAACCGATTGCAACAAACCATTTTAGTTCAAAAACGAATCCTAATGAGTACTACGAAATAAAGAGAACTCAAACCAACTGAGTACCGTAAAACCCAATAATTTAAGGCAACTTAAACCATTTGAGGAAACCAATTGCCACAAACCATTTGAGTTCAAAAAACTAATCTATTTAAGTACTGTGAACTTATTCTATGTAAGTTGCAGTTATGAGGTATTTAACTCATTACCTTCAACACTGAGTTCAAAACTCTTTTTTTAAAATGAGTAAAATTAACTCTTAGTAAATTTTGAGGTAACTACACTCAATTCATTTGATAAAGTTGACTGTTGGGTTTTACAGTGTAGCAGAAAGTTTTCTCGGATCTGTCAAATTTAGTCAAAATCATCAAAACTTCTGGCAGTAGCTTGAAACTTTAAAAAATGTTGGCAGGGAAAAGTTAACAGGATCCAAATGCAGTGTTTATAATAGAACTAAACTAAACCAAAAAGTTAGCACATTTTTATTTGTTATATGCAAATATTTAACCCTCTATCTCTGCCTCGGCTGTGTCAGATAAACAGCACAGTGACAGACACGAAGGAAGTAGATCTCACGTAACATTTGTGAGAAATACTACTGTAGGAACTTTACCAATTCTTATTCAATGTATTTGTTGTGGAGTTGCAACGATGAGTCACACACAATGTCATTACAAAGTTTACGCAAACACACACACACACACTGCAAATATGAGAGGATACATGCTAATATCCATTGCTGTATGGTCATGCTAATATCCATTGCGCACGTCTAGTTTTGTTGATATTATTATACATGTTACTTTGGAGATATGTTAATACATGGCTGTCAATAAAATCAATGGGCAGGAAAACCGCACTCCTACGTCACGTTGCTGTGGCCTCAAAATTTGAGGGATTTGGATCGTATTTTAACATCATGAAATTTTAAAAAAGGGACTTAATGTCTTTATATCAACCCAAAATGACTGTGGACACACTACGCACACGCTCTGTCCAAACAGCTTACAAAAGATGATTTCACCATAGGTGCCCTTTAAGTCAGAAGTCATTAAACAGAACTACCTAGACTTAATGTAGAAACTATACTGTTTTCCCTAAACAGCATAGTTGTGAGCGGTCACAAACATTATAAAAGAGATATTAGCTTCTGAAGCTGCAACAGAGCAGCTCCTCATTCTGCTGTGATAGACTGAAGCATTCAATGCTGAAGATGAATCAGCATTCAGTCTTTCTCACACAAGCCTTATGTCTAAGCTGCCTTTTTCTTTGTGTTGACATCGCAATGACAAACCAGCTAATACAGAAAAAACTGTCACCACAGTCATTTTGCTGCTCAGTGAGGCTTTTGATTAGCTCTTAATTTATTTATCTGCTCTGTCTTTGAGCCTGGCACACCATAACTTGAAAATAAATGTAAAGGAGATGCATGGTCTCTACTGTGACACCTTTGATACACTGGGAGATTGAGCGAGGCTATTTTCAAGTCAATGGAGCTTGATAAAATGTACAATATATCCAAGCAAGGCCTTCACAGGAGTCAAACATTTATTATCAAGAGTGCAATGACACATCAGAACTTGTTGAGATTTCCTTGCACTGGTAAATGAAGCAATGCATGATGTTATTGCCTGATGATAATCAGATTTAGCGCAAACAAGACATGTGGAATTAAATTAATGTGCCTAATCTAAGTCAGCCAAGGCAGAGAGATTGTCCGCCCTGTGTGTTTATGTGTGTGTGCTAATGTTTGACAACATTAGCACACACACAGTGTCATTAAGATCAGCGTTTTTCCCCCAAAAAATATTCCATTAATATTTACACAACCTCATGCTGTTCCAGTGGAGTTAAAGAGAATAAGCATTATTTTAAAAAATTGAGACACTTTTTTATGTATTACCTTTTATTTTTAAATAGATTGTAATTTTGCTTTTAATTCTGTGATATTTTATCTTAAGTTAAAAGTGTCTTCTTGCAAAAAACTGAAAATACAATACGGGGTTCAAAACATTTTATTTAATTTCCGTTCATTTCAAGACCTAAACAAAATATTTTAGTTTAAAAAAAATTGACCAAGGATGGCTTAAAATGGTTAATGGTGCTTTGGTCTAAGGCTTTACAATAGCCCACCTAACCCATCACCCTACTTGTTCCAAACCTGTTTGACTTTCTTTCTTCTCTTGAACACAAAAGAAGTTAATTTTGAGAAAGATTGAAACCTGTAACCTTTGACCTGTCTGTGTTTACAGGTTTTCAGCTTTCTTCAAAAATTCATCTTTATAGTTCAACAGTAGAAATAAACTGGCTTGCAACCACTTGAAGGTGAGTAAACCATAAGTAAATTTTCATTTTTGAGTGAATTGTCCTTTTAAAGGAAACCTACTGTAGGTAACCCCTTTTTTTCAGATTTAATATAAGTCTTTTGTGTCTCCAGAATGTGTCTGTAAAGTCTCAGCTCAAAACACCCATCAGATTTTTTATTATACCTTTTATAAGATTCTATCTTACGTTTCTATGTGCCTTTCTGCGTGCCTTAATCTCCTCCTCGCTGCGTCAGACAACAGACAGACTTAAAGGGAGATTTCATGTATCGTTTGTGAGAAATAATACAATAAGAACTTTACCAATGAGTATTTGATGCATTTCATGTGCTAAGTTGCAATGATGAGTCACACACAATGTCGTTACAAAGTTTACGCGCACACACACACATACACACGGCAAATGTTGCAGGATACAGGTTAATCTCCACTGCTGTATGGATATCTGTTATGTTAAATGTACAAAATAAACGTGATTTATTGTCCACAAACCAGGATTGAATCGTCTTTCATTTATAATTGTTCTGACACGTGGCTGTGGTGATGAAGTAAAGCTGAAGTAAATCGCTGTAATTCATTACACACGTGCACTGTTTTAAAACATTTGAAACTTGTAAAACTCACTCTTGATCACATTTGATGATGATTGATGATCCTAGCAAACTGGACAGACCTTTTATTCTGGGTTGCTTTGCGCACGTCCTGTCTTGTTGATATGATTATACATGTGACTACCTGGACATGTTAATACGCAGCTGTCAATCAATTCGGTGGGTGGGGAGACCGCACTCCTACATCAAGTTGCTGTCGGTCTAAAAACTGCTCCAATTGGTCCACCATTTTTATGTTGTTAAATTTAAAAAATAAACACACTGTGTGTGTTTATATCAACCCAATATGACAGTCTAAACACACATATGTCTGTCCAAACACCGTGAAAAGTAGATTTTTCACCATAGGTGCCCTTTTTTTATGCACCAGATAAAAAACACACCTGAAATACATTTGCTAAAGGTGGCTTTTCGCTGAGGAATCCTTAATAAGCTCATTAAATTGCAGTTTCTGAAGAATGACTAAGAATGTGTATGACCGTTCACCTTCAGCATTTGTTGAAGGAAAAACAAGTGTAGAGAAAACAATGGAAAATACAAACAATTTAGTTTTTAATTTTGATGAACGTGCTTGCCATGCTGTTGGTTTTAATTTTGGATGAGTGCTTTAAAATGTATAAGTTCATCTGCTAACTCCATTTCAGTTTAGATTTGGTTGCAGAGAAACGCAGCTCTTCTGAAGTCAAGGAGACGATGGTAATTAAAAACGCCAAAGTGTTGGTTTACAGTGTTGTATGAATTGAATTTGCGGTTAAGCTCTGCAACCAATCTATCAATAACCAGTAGGCTATAAACATGCTGGATCACGACCTGATCTGTATTCAAGTGCTTCTTAAGCTTTATCTGGAGTTGAGAGTCTAATTTGTAGCCTACACCAAAGACACTGTTGGAGAAATTAGTTTTTGTTGTTGCTTTGAATATGTCAAACCCATATCAGAACAATTGTCAGCAAACCTTAGAATATATATATATATATAAATATATATACATACATACATATATATTTAAATATGTAATAATATTAATAATAATAGAAATATTGCAAATAAAACCAGCACAGTTGCTCAGTGGTTAGCACTATAACCTCATAGCAAGAAGTTGGCTGGTTCGAGTCCCGGCTGGCCCAGTAGGCATTTCCATGTGGAGTTAAATTGGATTAACTAAATTGGCCATAAATGTGTGTGTGTGTGTGTGTGTGTGTGTGTGTGTGTGTGTGTGTGTGTGTGTGTGTGTGTGTGTGTGTGTGTGTGTGTGTGTGTGTGTGTTTTGCAGTAGCCTACTGGGTTGTGGCTGGAAGGGCATCCACTGCATGAAAGATATGCTGGAAGAATTGGCGGTTCATTCTGCTGTGGCGATCTTTGAAATATAGACTAAGCTAAAGGAAAAGGAATGAATGAATGAATGAATGAATGAATGAATGAATGAATGAATGAATGAATGAATATTGCCCATCATGACCACCAATATAACAAACAATAATATTATTATCAGGATCTGCTTCTAACTATACTTTTTAAGTTTTAGGGTTAGGCTTAAAAGAAGGTTTAGGGTTTAATAATACATTTGTAGTAGTTACAAACTTTTCACTGTCAAAATTTTTCAAGCACAATCCAGTTATTTTGCTATAAATCCATGCAATCAAATTGACTGAACGCACCATATTAGCTTAGTCTAAAGGTGACTTCTGAGTGAACTGTGCTTCATACACTGCTACAGTATTGAGTCAATAGTATTGACAAAAAAGAGAAAAGCCTTAAGCAAGTAGAATAATCTGCAAGTGTTACAGTGCAATAGTATGCTAATCAGCTAACAGCATGCTACAACTGCTCGATGTTTAGCTTGTGTGGTACTTGAATAAATATTGAGTGACTATTTTTAGCCTATGTTGAAGTCTGCCTATGTTACTATGTTAATAAGTCTGAAACAAAATAAAAAAGATGAATATACAAAAGAGCCAGTTTATTAAAGTAATCAGTGGACCACCTTAGTGATTTGTAGCATTAGCTTCAGTTTAGCAGTAGAACACAATGAAAACACAGTCTCTCCCCTTCCAGATATAAACCTTAGATGACCTGCTGTGCACTCAGAATGTTCAGGAGTGCTTCTTAAACTGTGCTAGTTAAATATTTAGTCTGTTTGGTAAAGTTAGTTCTTCTGGGACTGAGGCAACTCAGTGGAGCGCTGATTAGCGTGGGTGTAACGGTGGTTAGCATCCAAATCCGCATGATGGAGGCGTACAAAACTAGCAGGGGGTGAACTTTAATGCTAGACATCTGATTTCATTTTTTTTTTTTTTCAAGACACACAGTTACACCCACAATAGATCTTTAAAATAAAAGCTAAGTCAGAATTTTATTGTAAACATCTCTCTTCCTATCATTAGGTTTTATTATAGTAAAAATGTAGAGGCCACGCTTATTAGAGGGGTTGTTTATCATTTGTAAAACAGCAGTTGTATAACAAACACCAAGGTTAAACTATGATTTAACTGTTAAACTACAAACTAAAGATATTTTCAAGATGGGTGGTGACCATGGTGGCCATTTTGAAGTCGGCCATCTTGGATTCAACTTTTGTTTTTTCAGTAAGAAGAGGGTCATTTGACACATCAAACTTATTGGGAATTTCACAAGAAAACAATGGTGTATGGTTTTAACATAACTTTATTCCTTCATGAGTTATTTACAAGTTTCTGACCACTTATAAAATGTGTTCAATTGAGTTGGATTGTCAATGAAACCCTCTTCTCCCACTTCTCACACACTGATAGCAACACCGCAGGGGAAATGCCAGCAAAGGCTTTCAGTATCCGTAGTTTCAGGTGCTGCGCATCTTGTATTTTTGTATCTACACATTTTTAATGTTGTTGTGGGACAACATTAGCTTTACTACTTTACTACTTATAGCGATGCTACTGCCAAACACAGCTTGTGTGTTCACACCTGCACTACTCTGCCTCTGATTTGCAAATGATGCATATGTACTCTATCTAAACCAATCATCATGTTCTCAGTTGCACCTCATTCACAGACACACCAATCATCATCACTGGATGGTTACTGTATGTGTCCCGCCCCAACCCCAAACACACACACACACAAACATACACACACACACACACCAGAAAGAGAGGTCCTATAGCTGTCTTAGAGAGAGACGCTGCTTGCATAATACCTGCTTCATTGTTCTAGTGACATGTATTTAATTGTCAGTAACTGGTGAAAGAGTAATTCAATTGATTACTCGTTACTGAAAAAAGTATCACCGTTAGTAACAACGTTTATTTATAGCTCAGTTATTCCCATCACTGGTTATCATGGTTTCCCTACAGCTGGATAGTTGTAGTAAAACCGTGGTCAGCTTTCATAAAGGTGAAGTAAAGCTTTCTGCTTTTCCAACCATCAGGCACCCAATATTTAACTTTTTCTTTTTTCACATAATAAAAATGGACAGAAATCAATGGAAATTTTCATTGAATCAATATTCCAATTTTAGCCTGTTTTTAAAGGAAGGAAGATTGCCTAAGACAGGGTCATGGGTTTAATCGCCATTACTGACTGAGATAAACCACCGGAGGAAGAAAAGCAGAGAACAGAACACTATCAAGATCACTAAATGATTCTAGCTGTAAGAAAAAACCCAGTCTGATTGCCCAGGGCGCTGCTCCTGATCAATAGTGAGGAGATGGGTAATAAGAAGTGATCTGTGCTACTACTGAGCTCAAGCGAGGGGAAAGCGGATCTCAGTGAGCCTTGTTGTAGTCTGATGAAATAGAGGAAAATGGCTGACATCCTCATATCAAAAATGCATGTGATGAATCCGTGCATGAAGACAATTATAGAAGCATGGGTTACTGCAAGAGGAACAAGGCTATGAGCAAGAAACACATCATACACACAGGTGCACACAGTCTCTTGTAATACAGCAATGTCTAATTGATTTTTAGAAGCCGTCTGCTGTTCGCTACATCTGAGCTTCTTTAATTAATGATGTGTTTCTGTTTTGCATTTTTGGTTTTCTTATTGTATATATGGATGAACATTTTCAGCAATCATTGGGGTTATTATATGTTAACTAGGGCTGTACAATATATGAGCATTGTTAATCGTAATGTGAATCGTGATTAGAGTTTACCAGCAGCCACAGTTGAAAACATACATGATTTGTGGAGTCATTGCAAAGTAAAACTATACATTTACCAATTAGTTTATTATTTGCATTGCTTTTATGACCTGTTATAAGTTTAAAGCATTCAGGCACAACAAACTAAAAAGCTACAAACATTATAATTATACATAAATACAAAGACAATATTGATTAATTTAATTATTCAATTAGTATCACTTTATTTTGATGGTCCGTTTATTGAATTTAAGTTACATTGCATCTACATGCCAACTAATTCTTGTTAGAATATAAGTAGACTGTTAGGTTGGGGTAAGAGTTAAGGTGTGTAAGTTGACATACTTGCTAAGTTTCCTATAGTCAGTTAAATGTCTGTTGTAGAAGCAGTATCAACAGATATTAAGCAGACAGTCTACTAATGCTCAAATGGACTATCAAAGTAAACTGTTACCATTCAATTTGGACCTGAATCCAGCTAGACTTCCTGCAAACCATAAAATACTGTTTATTTAATTTGCATCTTTGCTCTGTATTTATCAATGCTTTTTATTGGTTTATTATATTCTACGTCAAAGACGCCAGAGACGCCTGAACTAGGGCCCGTGGACCAAAGTTTTCCCATGGTAACCTTTGAATGGTTTAGATGGATGGTTTAGAGCACAGGTCTCAAGCTTTTTCTTACGACACGCCAAAGACCTGATTGAGACTTGAAGACTTGAAGACTTGACTTAGGGCTGTGGGCTGAAAGAAAACATACCTAACTGTATTATATAAAGATTTTTATAAGTAATTTACCTAAGTAATTCCTAATATTTATAAATAACTACAAAACATTGTTTTAAAATATATTAACTAATACAGAATAAAAAAAAATATGTATATATATATATATATATATATATATATATATATATATATATATATATATATATATATATAATGAACTTATTACAGTAAAAACAAAAACAATATTAATGACACAATGGAGTTTAAATGCTGAATACACTAAGCTAAACCTGCTCGCCGATGTCTTGTGCATTGTCCTCTGTCGAGTGACAGTATTTACATTTTAAACAATCAGATTAATTTAAAAAACAAGACAAATTTGTCAAAGATAATCATTCATTCTTTCTCTGTTCTCAAATGGGATGGTTCGTCAATTTAAACGTTAGCATGGGCCAACTTTAACCCGAGGGCACAAGTTTGGCCATCTCTGGTTTAGAGACATTTCAAAATGAATGCAACCTTTTGTTTGTTTGTTTGTTTGTTTGTTTCATTGTTAGAAACTAAGTGAAATTAAATGTTTAACTTAAATGTTGTAAATTAATCAGATTTAGCTTAAATGTACATTCAGTCACCTTATAATGAGAGGGTAATGTCAATCAAGTCAAATCAACGCAAAGGCAGACTCTGCTTGACTAGTTAAATTCCACTGTTCTTTATTTTGATGTATACTGTATATATACTAGTTTGGTATAAATATTTACCTTTGGCCCACGGCTCATAGTGATATTTGGTTTTTGGCCCTTCATACGGAAAAGTTTGGGCAACCCTGTTCTACGCACTCTCTTACAAAATCATCCCAATCAATCTAGAATTATGAATTCTCTCCAAATTGAGCCATTCATTTTATCTGGTCAAAGTATACTCAACATCGCAATATGTATTGAGTTTTTTCCAATATCATGCAGCTCTACCATGAACCCATATGAATTATGAGCACATTTCAAAAATATGAGATAGTAATATCTTTTATTGGCTGTAGTATTAAGGCCAAAGCCCAGAAGAATTACGTTTTAAAAGTAATTGTTTCTGTGATGGCAAAGCTGATTTTTCAACAGCCAACTCTCCGCTAACAGATATCTTTGAATTATGTTGATTAAATCAGTGATAAAAAAAAACATTTTGATCAAATTATTTAAACTATATTTGATAAATAAAGTATTATTTCTCTAAATAAATCATTAAGGACTCTTTGAAAGCATTAGGGCTCTTTAAACATTTTTTTAATGTATAATTCTATAGAAATAGCCTAATCTAGAAATCTAGAATTTCATGTCAACTGTTGTTGTGTAAAACCATACACAACACACACAGACACATGCACATGCATGCAGACACATGCACACACACGCACGCACACACACGCACACACACGCACACACACACAAAACATCAGCACTTGTCAATCCTGGCACAAACCCTGATGAGGGCTTTGGCACTACAAATCCGCATGTAATCCCAGTCGGCTACACAGCTTACCTGCCACTTTTTAATATAGTAAGTATTTACTGTAGTTCTGCCATGGTGACCGGCCAATTCAATCCCATTACTCTGTGCACAGATTTGAGCTGGCGAGCGCAGATAAAACTCTATCTCCTCAGTTAATTACTCTTTACCACTGCAATCAGTGCAGGAGTGGCAGCTTGTTAAGATACAGAAAGAGAGACAGAGAGCAGACAGACCCGTCTTTATGCAGATGAGCAAATGTACAGATGTGTGGAACAAACACAGAAACACACACACTATGGCAAGCAGTTTTAACATTTAATCTATATAAAATACTGCTTTCTGTTTTCATGCAGCTACAACTCTTTTATGTACACAGTAACTTTTCCATTGATTAATTATTCTTTAGCTGCTAGAACTTAATCTGTAAGTACTAATACTGGAATACTAGTACTTTGTTCATTCACATATTCATTTCTATAAAATAATATAGATCTTAAAATCTTAAAATATTATTAGATCTTATTAATTGCACACCACTATTATACTAGCAGTTTTTCATAAAATAGTTACGATTTTTGATTGTAACTGGTAACTCAGTGCTTCCAACACAGATTTTTTCTTGGGCGGGCTGCCCAGGTATATTAATGGCTGCCCTATTTTTAATACATTATTTAGAAGTAAATGAATTAGTAAAAAAAATATATATATATTTTTTTACTATCATTAACATCCTTTCACATCCGCAATCCATTACATAATGGAAAATCTTCTCCCGTTTACCAGTTTCATTCTTTCAACAATTATGCAGACAGTTTCACCTGCTCTTCAGACCCACAAAGATGTACATTGTTGGGACTTAAAAAAATTGTCTGGCTCGGGTTTCTAAATGTCCTAAAATGTCCGAAATGTAACTTTTGCTTTCATTTTTTAAAGCTTGTATGTGTTTTTGCATTACTCTTTTATTAAAGAATACTTTCTGCCTGGTTTCACAGCTGACAGCGCATGCTCAGCCACGATACCAAGAGAAAAAGTAAATAATAGATTCATTAATCTAAACAACTTAATAATCTTCACTATATATACTCGGAGAGGATGAAATGACATCTAAACTGGCTGGAAAATATATGTACACCATTATTATTTAATCAATGCATTTGTCTTATTTTAACAAATCTACTTGTTTAATGTTCTAATTCTAAAATTTAGAAATATTTTCTGTTTTTATTAACTTTTCTGCCATTTATTTCTCATTTGCTGGTTATTTGCTCTGTTTATAGCTAATACAACCTGTATAAAATGTTCATAGTACATCCATCTGTAAATATTGCCATAGATATTTTATAACTGCACTTTATAACTTATGCCTGTATCCTGCACTTGCTGCTACTACAGTACTGGTTAGACCTAAACTGCATTTCGTTGCCTTGTACTTGTACATGTGTAATGACAATAATGTTGAATCTAACCTAAATTTAATTTTATTAATTTGATGATGGCTATATATTACAAAGGCTATTTTATATACAAATCTAAAGTGCTTTGGCATTCAAGTTTGCTTTGAACTTGAAAGAGAGAACAAGGCAGGTTTTACCTATCCATGGGTGCACATGGCTCCTGAGTAGCATAAAAGTATTTCTTTTTTATTTCAGTCTTTTTAACATTTTTTTTTTACTTTAACCCATTAAACGTTATAATAAATACAATTATTATTAAAAATGAAATAGTTCTGTTTGATGAATATAGCTAACTATTTATGTGATTTAGGTAAATTGTGCATTTCAATACGGCCACCACTGCAAGTATATTTCAAACCTGTGGGAAGCTCTTTGTATATGTAACTATATGTCAAAATAAACAGCAACTGTTAAATTTCTCATTGACTTTTATGGCTTTTATTATCTGTTAATGACATATAAACTAGCCCAGAATATACAGTAGGTACGGAAATTATTCACACCCTAAAACACAAGTACAGGGATATCCTGCACAAAAACTTTCTGCACAGTGCTCAGGACCTCAGACTGGGCTAAAGGTTTACCTTAAACAAAACAATGACCCTAAGCACTCAGCTAAAATAACGAAGGAGTGGCTTCACAACAACTTGCCCTGACTTAAACCCATGTTTGTCAGGAGAAACCTAAAAATGGCTGTCCACCAATGTTTACCATCCAACCCGACAGAACTGGAGAGGATCTGCATGTGATATTTGAGTTTTTCTTTTTTAAATAAATCTGAAAAATGTCATAAATTCTCTGTTTTTCTGTCAACATGGGGTGCTGTGTATATATGAATAAGGAAAAAAATGAACCTAAATGATTTTAGATAATGGTTACAATATAAAAAAAGAGTGGAAATTTTAAGGGGGTCTGAATATTTTGCGTACCCACTGTATGTCTAGTATTTATATGTGTATACACAAGAGGTTATTAGTGGTTAATGGATTAAATAACAGTATCTAAATATGTCCAAGTACCCTGTAAAAAATACTACGTTTGACAGAATAGATGTTAAAATTGCTTTCACACACATATACTTTATTATATATATTAGATATATTAGATCTGTAAATATTTTCTCTTTATGAGCTATGGGACCCACAAGGATTTACAGTTCAATTAATAACATCATTATAGTCTCACATGATCCCATAATCCCGCATGGAGCCAATAAATACTCTGAGGTCGTGATACAGATGACTGAATGTGTCCGAGTGCAAGAAATTTAAGGCTGCGCTGTTTTTATGTCAGCTCTATTATGTCATTACTGTACATTGCTGCTGTTTTTGTCTGGTAGCTACAGTAAATGACTGCTGTGGTCAATGGGGCTGTTTTTTAAATGGGTCTCCAACCATAATGGCTACACTCAGCTTCGGTCCAAGTTTCTGAAGGGGGAGTAAAACCCTGGGTGGCCATTGAAGGTTCAATAATTCAAATGTCCAAAGTTATGGGTGTATACTGCATGTATGGCATGGTTAGTGCAAATTAACGTGTCTGTCGATATTTTTCTAAAAAAAAATAAAAGAAAAAAAAATAAAAGAACATGCCACTGTTTTGAAAAGCCTGTAAAACGCGGCCCGGTGTTAAAATCAGCAAACCTGAAGCAGTTTTACAGCCATAAACCATATTTCACAACTAATAAGAATCCAGAACTCCACAACACTGTTCTGTGCTGGTACTGTAAGAAAGAAAGTAAATGAATAAATAGATCCAAAAGGAGATCATTGTGTAATAGTCTAAATAGTCTAATATCATAGTTAGTTCCTCATGTTACATGCCAAATACATGTTTATTTATCTCAGAGACAATCAAAGAATGCATGTATTCTGATTACATAAATTTGCAGCAACTGTAATTGTAATAGAAAATACAAGATTATAAATGCATTATATTTGATTAAATATTAAGAAAGAAAGAAAGAAAGAAAGAAAGAAAGAAAGAAAGAAAGAAAGAAAGAAAGAATGAAAGAAAGATCAGTTTAGTTCACAGAGAAACATTCATTTGAAATGACAAACTAAATAAAATCGAATTCATTAAGGAAAAAATGTATACAGGTATGTGCACTATGGAATTAAATCAATGCCAAAAGTATTGACTTAAAAAGCTGGTTGAATAGCACAAATTGAAAAAAGTAATACAGTGAATTAACACTAACATTGCTGTCACTCTGAAACAAGTTTTATTAATAGAGAAACTTACAAAGCACTGCATAGTTTGAGTTAGAGGTCTGCATTCCCGCGGCTGTCCCGCGGGCGCCGCAGGACCCAACCAGATTCTGCGGCGCAGGAATAAATTTCCGAATAAATCGCGGGAGCAGTCGGTAACGGGTTTAATTTGGGACGGGGGCGGGCTATCTAGCAATATCGCGGATATTGCTATGAGAATGAGAGAGAGAGAGAGAGAGAGAGAGAAAGAGAGAGAGCAAGCTTTGCCTGTGTATGTACTTGGGACTTGTGTGCGTGTATGTTAGTGTGCGCGCGCGCGCAAATGAGAGAGAGAGAGAGCTTTCCCAGATAGCAAAATACACTCGGGCAGTTCCAGCTAGATTCTCGCCTACCGGAGACTCACCACTCAGCCCGGCTCCGGCTGCCGAACTCCGGATGCTTGTGGACTCACTGCCCGATTTCGGCCCGAATCAATATTCAACTCAGTATTTATATACCTTTATATAAACCCTTTTGGTATTACATTGGTACTTGATACATGGTATTACAAGCCTTTGAGTTGATATAACAGCAAACGCCTGTGTGTCTGCTTGGTGCTTGTGTGCGCGTATGAAAGAGAGAGAGATTTGTCTGTGTGTGTGTGCTTGGTGCTGTGTGTGTGTATGTTTATACACACAGCTTGGCTGTCTAGGCTGTATAGCTGGGGTATTTTCGGTTTTGTTCTCCCCGCTCTTTAGCGGGATCGGGCGCCGGCGGGCAGAAAAAGGGGCGGGTCGGGCAGCGGGACGATAAATTCTTAATATAAGCGGGAGCGGTCGGGTTCGGGCTAAAACCTGGCGGGTGCGGGCGGGAGCGGGATTCAAAATTTAGTCCCGCGCAGATCTCTAGTTTGAGTGTTCTGTGAAAATCCATACCTTGGCAGTTTGCCGGTCCTTCACTGAGCCTTTCCCCTTAGCAAAGAAACTTTTCAAAGATGTCTGTTTCTTACTCATTTTGCTGCTTGTGGGTTAAATTTTGGGCGCTCAGGTGACCGAGATGTACCATTAACGGTGAGAATACGGTCATTTTTCAAAATACGACTTTTCTAATAAAAGATCGTTCAGCCTCAGATAATAAATAAAACGGAAATAACTAATTATTTCTTGTGCGGTCTGGTACCAATTGATCCACGGACCGGTGGTTGAGGACCACTGAGCTAGGGGATAAAATGAACTAAAGCAACATGATCCACTGCTAAGACATTTTTCAAATATGACGTGACCACCCACAAAGCTTGCTGAGGCCCTCTTGTGGGCTGGCACCCCCTGCTGGGAACCGCTGCTTTACAGTAAGTCTAACTGAACCTGTTTTTTTATTATTATTAATCTTTACTTTGCCCCTTTTTATGAAAATCTACAGAAATAATATAGAGCAATAAAATATTAGTGCTGGCTTTCATCAGACAATTTATCTGATGCAAAACTAATAAAATAAAGGATGCTGCCTTCTGTAACGCAGAACACCAGAATCTTTTGAACATTAGAAGCATGAATTTTAAAGATATTATATCATTAGGGATTTAAGGTCAGGTAAAGTTCTAAAGAAACGTTTTAAAGGTAAACCCCTATTTAAAGTATTTATTATAAAGCACTAATTTAGGAAGTATTGCAAATGTTCTTTGTTATGCTGTTTTTTTCAGCCTGTTTGAACTTTAAAGTTCATATTATGTCATAACTTAATTTTGTATAGCCGACTTGCATATTAATTAGTAAGCTGTTAATAATAATAACTAGGGTGTCACGATCCTCCAAATCCTCGATACGATTACATTTTCGATTCTAAAGGCACGATTCGATTCGATTTTCGATTATGAATAATTAATTAATTAATGACCAATTAATTATTTGTAGCCTATCGTTTAAACTACCTGACCTGCATGGTCTTTGTTTTACCCATAAACAAATCATACAGTAAATGAATAAAGGCAAGTTACACATAATTAGCACCTGTCAATCACTTTTTTCTGCGGGACTCGTGAATAGGCAGTGATCTGTGTCGTTATAATGACGTTGGTAAAAAAGACGCACAACCAACAGAAACCAGCCAACAGTATCTGAGGTGTGCGGTAAAATGACTAAGTACAAGTGAGTGAAAGATTGAAGCAGTCTACTGACTGCCTGGACCTGCTGTCTCGAGCGCATGGCTGTGTGTGTGTCTGTGTCTGTGTGGTCATGTGATGTTCATTTTCTGAGGTAGAGAGGAAGGAGGGCTGCACAGAAATGCTACACGCCACTGTGGATGTCAAATCGTTGTCGTTCTAAAATGCCATTTAAAAACAAAGACAGTGTAAACAGGGCCTGAGTGTGTACTTTTCGCGAGCGGATTTGCAACGGGGCCGGGCGGAGGATGGCGATGCCGGTGTTGTCTATCGGACGAACCTTACGTAATACCTACATAGCAGAGCTTGCAAAACTGTGTTTTTTTTGTCGACAACACGAACGTTGTCAACATAACTCACTGGAAATCCAAAATGCTTACACACCGGCGACTTCATTGAAAGAGGAGAGGGTTTAAGTTCTGTCGACGGGTCTCCTGCTTCAGCAGTTTAATAAGCACTTCAACAAGCCTGTTTTTTTCCTGCTTGGCAAGCCAAGCTGACGTGACATGGGGGCGTGGCAGCATCGACGCTTCTATTCTTTGATTCGATAATCGAAATTGGGCATAAATTTCGACCGATTTCGATTAAAAATCTAAATCGTGACACCCCTAATAATAACAACAACAATTTTACATATATATAGTATATAAACTATCCTAAAAATTTGGCTTAACCCGTTAGAATGGGTTATAAATTCAGTATACAGTTTATTGCTTACAGATTAAGCACATATAGAAGAAACATCTATATTCTACATGCAGTCAAGAACCCAGAATATGAACACAACATATTTGTTATTTGTTATTCTCCCATAGTCAACTATTACAAAGAAAATGCTTAATGAATTTGGGGGGTGATGAATGTGACCCTGAACAACAAAACAGATTTTTCATCAACTGGTGAAATAAACTTACAACTAGTGTATATTTTGTTAGGATAGGATAATATTTGGCTAGGGTTCAAAAATACTTAGATGTTGATTTTGATATAATGCATTATTGTTAAGCCTGTGCATTATTGCTGTTTATCTGTCTCTGCACATACTAAAATTGCAGATGCTGCTTCACATAATGTGCTTTATAACCATCTTTGTTTCTGTAATCTCTTTCAGGAGAATCTCTCTTAAAGAAAAATTAGAAGGCGAACCAAAGGCCCAGAAAGAGGAAAACAAGAGAAAAGCCGAGAAAATAATTGAGGACATCAAAGAAGAAAAGGAAAAGGCCAACGTGGATAAAGAAATGAAATGGAGGTCAATGATGAAGGAACATATTGAACAATATGACATCCTCGCAAACTACTTGGCCCAAGATGGAAATTTGTGAGTTTCTTGTCTGAATTCTCCTCCGTCTTTGGGAACAGAAGACACAGTAACAGTGTTTGACCCTCTGTGTTTTGACGTGTGTTTTTGTATAGTGATAAGAAGCTAGACCTCTTGCAGAAGATCGTGGACACCAGTTATATCTGCCTCAAAGATGCCAAGAAGAAGAATAAAGAGCTGCTGGAATTAAAACATGGCACTCTCTTAAAAATCTTAGTAAGTGAAGAATGTATCTTAAGTAAAGCTGTTAAACTCTTACACTCATCCAAATATAATACCACACTGTACAACTGAGCTCAAACACAACTTCTTTTCTCTCCAGAATGAAAGTATGACAGAGATGATCTCCGAGATCAGCAGAAGCAGGGAGAGTGCTGAAGGGATCATCTACCATCCAGCTCTTCATTTAAAGGAGGAAGCAGTGGTGGACTCCAGTTTGGAAGCTGGCAAGTTTATTAAAAGCCACAACCTCCAAACAACAATGAATCAGCGCTTGCTAGATCTACCGTTCCCGTAAGATATATAAATGCTTTTCTTTATGACCCTAATTATGATCAGAAGTGGTTATAATTCTATTCAAATGTGGCCAACTGGAGGATTGAGTGGTCCTTTGAAACCTCTTGGTAATCTTACTATTGCTTTCTATTTTTCATAGACAAAGACAACAGGAGATAACCATGAAGGAATGTAAGATTGATGAATGGAGAAAACATCAAGGACAAACTGGCAAATGTCTGCAAATGGCACTCGTGCCTTCTGTGATTATAGTAAGTGTCTTAATCATCAAATACCAGATCATTGATCAAAATTATGCGACTTAGTTTTATCATATCTTTATTGCAGACTGGAAGAAAGCTGAAGCCACTCAGCACACCTCCAAGAGCTGTACAGAAAGCGGAACTGGTTAAACTGCCTTGTCAAGACCTCAAGAAAAATATCTACAAAAAAAATAAAATATGAATGAATATTAGTTTTTGCATTCTTTTGTGCAAGTATATTTTTAACTGAATGTCAGACATGTTGTCTCCTATGTTGTGTTGGAAATCAATACATCCAAATTGGAAACATTTTGCAAGATGTCAGAACTATAGAAAGAGAACAAGCAGAAGATCTGTGATCGGGTATAAATTCAACAGTTGACATCTGATAGACTTTGATGTGCTTTTAATGTGTTATTTGATTTTTATGTATACAATATACTTTATTGATGTAAAGATACTGAAAAATTAATACACAAAATCATTTAGAAACCTATAACTGTCATATATATTTATAGTGTGTTGTCCATATTTAACTTACACACACACACACATTTTGCACAAGTAGCAGTGCTATATGGCTGTACATCGGGACTGGTGGGAGGCATGCCTTGCCTTAGTGTCCCACCAGTGATATATATATATATATATATATATATATATATATATATATATATATATATATATATATATATATATATATATATATATATATATATATATGATATACAGCCATATCGCACTGCCATAAGTGTGATATTGCGTTTATACAACAGTTTGATGGCATAATCCTGTATATAAAAGAGAAAATGTAACACGGAGAGTATGAAAATTGTTTTGAATGAGGAACTACCTTTTATTAACTATTTACTACTACATTCCAAAGTTAACGGTGATTAAACATTGATTCACAAACTATGTGTGATCTCTTTGTGTGAACTTCTTAGAATTTTAGCATAGTTTTTTAAAATTAGTTTTATAACGGACGCACACCCATACAGTACATGAGGATCTAGCAAGACTTGGTGGTCAGATCGATGTTTCACCAGTGTTTTTTCTGTATTTTATTTTTATTTATTTATTTATTTTTTGTTTATTTTATTAAATACGATCAATAGATGAATAGTGGTCAGTCCAATTCAAAGCAGCAGCCTTTTTTCTCGTATTTGTCCTGTACAGGTTCATTTATCAAAGAAAAGGCCCTGGAAAATGCTGTAGAAAAATAAGATAATAATAGTGTAAGCAAAAGAAATGTTTTGCTAATAAATAAAGGTTTAAAATAATCATTTTCTTTAGACAGTTGAAAAAAAAGTTAGACGTGGGCCTTCAAAAATTGGGTGGTGGGCCCCGAAGTGAAAAAGGTTGAGAACCCCTGCATTAAAACATATATAATAATTAAAAAATATATAATATCAAATCTTTAATAATTTGTGTTTGTTATAGTGGCAGCTCAGTTGACTGACACAAGGAACAGAAGAAGTGTGGTGGAGACATGGAGGTAGAGGTAATTATAAATATACAGACTGTAATGTATTCATAAGTGGAGCAGCTGATGGGCAAGAGTGTGTTTAAAAGCCCCGTGTGTTTACAGTCTCCATGAAAACTGCCTCGGGCCCCTCAAACAGACAAACACAGACCCTCACGACGCACATCAAACACATCATCACATCATCACAAGCGCAGTCCAATCGGCAAAGCACAAACGAATGCATGTTTTTTTTTTCCCAGCTTTCAAAGCTCATTGTGTTATATCTGCATTTCAGAGAATGAGGTTTGATGAGAGTAAATGAGTAGCAACAGCTGTCCTTGCAGCACCAGCAGCTCATTTAGACAAACGCCTTTGTAGTTCTTCAGGCATTTCGGTGTTGACTTTTGTTTATGTGGTGAGCAGCGCTGGTACATATGTGTTCATTTGTAAAAATATAGTTGTTAGAAGTTCAGTAAAAGTTCAAATGTCCTGTTAATTTACTCACCCTCAGGTCACTAAAGATGTGGGAGACTTGTTTCTTCAGTAGAACAGATAAAGGCTGTGTTTAATGAAAACATACAATGTTTATTTTGCTAACCCACAATTTTATTCTTTAGGTGAGCGATTAATCTGTGCTTGAGTTAATCCACTAACATACATGTTTGTTTTGGTAACCTTCAATTAAAGTCTGACCATTTGCTTCTGCTTTTGGAATGGCAGCCCTTCTTTGTTGATGTCAGTTCAGACGTTAATCTTAACCACCCTCCTCAAACTATTCACTTGCTATAAGGCAAAGATGGGTAAAAAGAAAGCCCCGCCCTACCCAATATTCTATTTCAGGTGGAAGTACAGCAACATACTGAAATAAGTCTCAGCAACTTCTGGTTCAAGCTAACTTTTTGTCTGGAGATATGGAGATAACAATGCTTCATTTCCATTCTATATTAATGTATACTTTACACAATCATTAGAGCATGACTGGTTGAAAAGTCAGCTCGCATAATTAATATGTGATTTTTTTATGTGAATATATATAAATAATTTGTGCACATGTATTTGGTTTTATGCGGGTAAATGTTTTTTCCTACATTATGCATGTGTTTATAGTGTGTTTTGTGTATACTATTATTGAGACTATCTCCATATTAATGTTCTACTGAAAAAAGAAGTCCCCTTACTCCCTATACTTCGGCTTGGAGCTTAATTAATCAGTGGTCACCACAGTGGAATAAACCAATAACTCAATTCATCAACAGTGCAAGAATTGGAGAAACCGGAAGATACAGTTAACACAGGGAGAACATGCAAACTTCCCCCAAAAATTCCACCTGAATGAATGAATGAATGAATGAATGGATGAATGAATGAATGAATGAATAACTAATCCAGGCAAGAAGAACAGCAAACAGCTAAACCATAATAGTTACTGTACAGGCATACTTCTCAAGTTGACAGATTCTATTTACAATTGCAAACAGTTTTGGTATTACAAATTTTACAAAAAGAAATGTTATGTTTATTTATGCAAATCAGGCTTTGTTTTATTTAAATATGTGCTAATTTGCATACGTTTTCTAGCACAAAAATCTTGGTCAGGTTAAAACATTTTTAGACATGAATACTAAATTTACGATTATATTGTAAGATGATTTTGGATATATCTTCTAAAAAATACAATCATAGTTGTTTTTAGAACAAAATGAAAATAACCAGGCAAATTATATAAGACCAAATTCCTCAATAAAAACCATCATAATATTGATTTGAATAAAACTACATGTCAGGCATGCTAAAGTACAGACCTATGGCTAGAGAATAGAAAAAAGGCCTTTAAAATATGTATTGTAATTGAAATCTACCAAACAAACTGTTAAAGTATGACAAACAATGTAGATGTTGGATGCTTTCTTTACATTCGACTAAGCCAAAAACCCCAAAAGCTCAAAACTGACAGGCACATAAAAATCAGTTTTTTTTTTTTTTTGCCTGCAGTGCCTGGCCTTAAAGTGCATGTGTGTAAAGCCATGGCTGATCTCTCTCTAGTTTATATTCACTAACAATAATCAAGCAGAGAGCACACAACCCGGTCAAGTCACCTTTCTGCTCCTCTTGTGTTTCCTATTCATGTCAATTATATCAGATTGGGCTTTCATTAGGCAAAGCCAAGGCCAGGAAGACGAATCTCATTGAACAGAATAATGTTTCCTACATGAGGACGCCCACACCAAAACACTGCCTATGCTGGCAAATGGCTCAAATCCAATTTGTTATAGTTGTAGTCATCAGCGCAGGGCAAAATGCATCTGTTAAAGGGACAGGCTGCCTAAAATTGAGAATTTGCGATTAATTTACTGACCCTGTGGTTGCGTAGTGTCCTGAATTGTTATTATGTTTTGTGCAGTATTTCATCTTTTTCACTACTGCTAATCACTGGTGGTCAATCATGTCAGATTGTTCTGAAGAATAAATTTACCATCCATATTAATATTTTGCTATTTTGAAAAAATACAGGAACAGGGAAAATAAACATAAACATTCATTGAATTTAAATAATACTAATAAATAATAACCAAAACAAAGACGTGAAAATGATTTCAGTACTGTTGCTATCTAAAACTAAATTAAAACATTTTGTGCTTAAATGTGCTTTATTAGTGTCACAATCACCAGCAATCCAGACTTGTAGATCGCTGGACATCATTTACTTTCACTCAGGACCACAAATCTATCACCATATGGATTACAAATACTGTTCTGCATAACACACTCACATCTGCTCTGATTTCCACTGATTGCTAACACACACACACAACTGAAGCTGTTTAGAACTGATAATTTGGACTTTAAAAGCAGCACAGACACACACAAACACGCACACACGAGTGTGTGTGTCTGTGCTGAAAATCTTGTTTAACTGTATTGTGAACAATACAACGCATTTTCTTTGCCTTGCCTTGCAGTGTTTGACCCTTGCTTTGTTTTATTTGTCTACGTTGCTTGCTGCCTGTACTGACTATTCTCCTGTTCTTTGATCATGACTTTGGATTTCTCTGCATGTACCTGTTTGACCCAGTTGACCATTGCCTACCTGACTTTTCTTGTAATAAACTGCATATGAATCCTCAACCTTTTTGTCAGCGTCCATCAAGACAATTAGCTTATTGAAATGCTATTTAAAAATTAAAACCATAATAATAATGACAAAAGCACAAAAATGATATAACAACTATATATATTGTAATATTATATAAATAATACAATTTTTATGTTTTACTAATATTATTATTATTGTTGGCATTATGGGTGACACGGTGGCTCAGTGGTTGGCAATGTTGCCTCACAGCAAGAAGGTCGCTGGTTCGAGTCTCGTCTGGACCAGTTGGTATTTCTGTGTAAAGTTTGCATGTTGTCCTTGTGTTGGTGTGGGTTTTCTTTGGGTGCTCGAGTTTCCCCCACAGTCCAAAGACATGCGCTATATGTAAATTGAATAAACGAAATTGGCCATGGTGTATGGGTATGTATGTATGGGTGTTGCCCAGTACTGGGTTGCAGATGGAAAGTTATCTGCTTTATAAAACATACGCTGGATAAGTTTGCGCTTTATTATGCTGTGGCGACCCCTGATGAATAAAGGGACTAAGCCGAAGGAAAATGAATATTATAGTTATTATTATTATTATTATTACAGGTGATTGCTGTTGGAAAAAGAGGGGGTGGTGGAGAGACAGATAAAGGGGTAAATTTAAGGCTACAGCAGTAATTTACTCATGATAAAATCCTTAATAAACATTAGAAACCATGTTGAAATGGTGACATGTTGTCATCTCATGTAAAATATAAACTACATCTAACACAGAGCATTGCATTTACCAGAGGTCAACCACATTCAATAACTAAAACACATTAGCTGACAAAAAAATATATTAATCTAGAGAACAGCATTTGGGTGTTATCCACACTACAGTATATTTACACATTCATTATATTTTTATTTCAGCTAAAAATCTGTTTTAATGTTTTGCTAAAGAACAAAGTCATCTATATCTTAGATGACCTGAAGGTGAGTAAATGAACAGCAGATGTTTATTTAGGGGTGAAATGAGCTTGAATCAGTATGTCCAGTT